>NC_084518.1:8877500-8897500 GCF_024500385.1 Phyllopteryx taeniolatus
TAGGACCTGGACTAATGAGGATGTGAAAAAGGCCGTAGCCGGCATCACACCTTATCAGTTAAAAAATGCTTTACATGCGAATTCGAAAGAACAGATGGGTAGATAAACATTGGATAAACCTAGCAACTGGCCCTCTGGAGGAATATGCTAATCATACCCTCCACACAGAAAGAGTGTTAGACAAAAAACAAAAAGAGAAGATGTCTTCCTCGACGAAGAAGCATAAATATACTATCAAGGCAGAGAGAGAGAGAATTTTAGAGGACGCGGCAGAGACCGTGGGAGAGTAAGATATGGTAGAAATCGAAATTATTATGATAATACCATCTGTTGGTGCTGTGGAAACAAAGGCCACATTGCACGTGACTGCCCTAAAAAAGAAAAAAAGAAAAGAGAATACGGACAAACTACCGCATGACGAAGCCAGCCTGCTTCCCAACTCAACAAATCCTCTTGTGTAAACATCACAGAGAATGAGGAGGTGGATTTCAATTTACAGGACAAACTATGCAGAAATTGTTGCACCATTGTCAAAATTAATGTATGAAAACAACCTTAAAATTACATCACCTGTTTAATGGAGTACAGAGGCAGAAAAGGCCTTCTGTGACATTAAACAACATTTGGTGTCCAGTGCTGCGCTAGGCCTTCCAAATTTAATGATAAAACATTCATTCAAATGGTAGATTGTAAAAGCTATTGCATGACCTCCATACTTACACAACAATACGGTGATAAGCTAAAACCAATAGCTTATTTTTCAACTAGAGAGCAGTTCACCCTTAAGGTCCCACATACAGTGTCTGCTCTCCTATTGCAAACCAATATGGCGTTTTTATCACCTGCAAGACATTTATCTTGCATTGCCATCTTGCTATCACAACCACATTTGACTGTTGAGCGATGCACAACCTTAAATCCAGCCACACTAATACCCTTACTTGATGAAGGCACGCAGCATGATTGACAGGAATTGGCTGAACAAGCTGCTGAATTAGTAGCATTAAACGAGGCATGCAAACTAATGAAAAATAAAGATGGTACAATCTATACTGATAGCCAATATGAGTATTCCACAACAAGACCGTAATTATTGTGAAAAAAAAAAGTGCAAAACTACAAAATGAAATTTATATTAGCACAGAGAAAAAAAACCTATTCAAAATGGGCTGCTATATTGAGCCATGCTGTGTCACATGTCTCAACCGGAGGGATGGTGGCACAGATAGATTGACACTTTACAGCCCTAAAAAAATAACAGAAAGAAACACGTGGGTTCATTTAACACACTGTAAAAGAGTCATTTCACCTGAGTACTCAAATAGGGAAGGTGAGCAAAAGTCTGATAACGGAGCGGGAGCAGATGTGTAGATTCTGAAAACGCTTGCTGGTCAGTGAAGAAAAAAGACACCAACCCTTTTAGTGAGAACTCAGCAGAAAGGCACACCCACGTTGGTTATGAGATTCGCTAAGTTGTTACGTAGCAACTTTGGCTACTATGATGTTGGTTTTGTTTTTGTGGTACATGGGACGTCCCACCCTAAATGATACAACCCTTTTTTTTTTTTTTTGATAGAAAATCACCTACCAACTGGACCAATATGACAAACCCAATAATAACAAATTTTTAATCATTAACTCGTATCAAAAGGAGTACAGCTGATGATCAAAATTGTGCGCATGGCCTCCAAACGCGGCAAAAAGGTTTAATATTTTGTGCCCCCCAAAATCAAGCTGCTTTAATCATAATTCCATATGCGGCTCTCACGAATGACGCTCAAGAGAATGGGCAGAATTGGGGATTTAGATATGACTGGTATGCAACTATAGGCTTTGAATGGGAACACCTTATTGGTGAAACAGGTTATGATTGGTCCAGTTGGTCAAAAAGAACAGCAAAAGAACATAGAAAGAAATTTAACCTAAGCAAAACGGTCCATAGTTTAATATTGAAATACGAATCAAATCACCCAATGTGTTTGATAGTGAGCTTGTGGGCATATACTTTTATATAAAAGATCCCCACTTCCAAGTAGCATTGTGTTATGGGAACCATGTTAAACCAAAAATGCCATTAAAAACTTCAAATAAAGGTGGACAAATTTTAATGGTTAACAACATAACTACTGATGATTGGTTCCTTGTTGTCACAGGAGTTTCAGGACAAAATAATAATTGGTTATTATTGGTGGAACAAGCAGCAAATGTAACGGGAAAAGATTGTGTAGTTTGCATGGGTCTCAGGCCTTTGTTGCGCATAGTTCCGGCACAATTATCACAAGATTGTATTATTTCATTCATGAACGCTACTGTACCAACTAAGAGGTGTAAATCATGGGATCCTATATATCCCGTAACAGAAGCAGATAAACACAAACCGATGTTTTCTACTTTAGTAGCGCCAAATAATTTCACTTGTATAAACATGATTAGTAAAGGGAAAAAATTAGGACCACTGAACGACACACAGTGTAACGTAATCTTAAAAGTCAAACCAAATTTTGTGCCAATATCACGGAGCGACATCTGGTGGTGGTGCGGAGATGATGGACTGTTTGATAGATTACCTAAAGATATATCTGGATTATGCGCTATTATTACTTTGATATTGCATGTGTCAGTATACCCTATTCCTGTTCAAGATTTAATGGAAAGGACACCAATGTTTTTGTCCAATCTAGAACATAGACAAAAAAGAGATTTGTCCTGGCAGGGGCAAAATAATCCAACATACATAGACGCCATAGGTGTTCCTCGTGGGGTGCCAAATCAATACAAATTGGCTGACCAAGTTGCAGGAGGATTTGAGTCTTTCATATGCTGGTGGTGTACGATTAATAAAAATGTTGATGGGATAAACTACATCCACTTCAATGTACAGAGATTAGGTAATTGGACTCAGAGTGGGTTGGAAGCTGTGCATGAGCAGCTCAAGGCTACCTCTTTAATGACGTTCCAGAACCGCATAGCTGTCGACATGCTCCTCGCAAGAGAGGGAGGTGTTTGCGGTATGTTTGGAGAACAATGTACATACATTCCAAACAATACTGCTTCGGATGGGAGCTTGACCAGAGCCATCGATGGTCTATGGACCCTCAATCACAAGATGAAGAACCACTCTGGGGTGGACACCTCTTTGTGGGACAGCTGGATGGACGTTTTTGGTAAATATAAAACCCTAATTTCACCAATATTGATATCAATTGCTGTTTTTGCAGCCATTCTGACATTATGTGGATGTTGTTGTATCCCATGCATTCGGGCATTAATCAGTAAATTAATCACCACAGCCATAACCCCCATGGAGAAATCGTATGGAGCTGATGTATCCATTACTGTATGATAATAATGATGATAATGATGATTTTGCTTTAACTGATTTGTTTCCTGATACAGATGATTACGATGTTTAAACTACAACATTCATATATGACAAGTTTACTCTGAGTGTAAATGTATTTGTTTCATAAAAATGATTCTACAGTTAAAAATCGAAATGAAGTGACTGTAAGATGATATGAGAATTTGTGCAAATACATGATAAACAGGAGGGAAATGTTAGATAAATTGTAGAAGTTATCATTTATTTGCTTAGCTTGCATTAGTATTATGGACGATTTTAGATGTCTCGCCTTCGAAAAGATGACTCAGCATCATCCGATGGAAGGGCGCCTGGACCAAGGACGTGATCGGATGTGGTCGGGTCGGGACAAGTGTTGGTCCAATATTTTGTGTTGTGTCTTATTGCTTAGAATACTATGTCTGGGAAAAACCCTCTTATTATCAAATATTTTGTGTTGTGTCTTATTGTTTAGAATACTATGTCTGGGAAAAAAAACCCTCTTATTATCAAATATTTTGTGTTGTGTCTTATTGCTTAGAACATTATGATTTGTAAATCCCTCCTATTTAAAATAAATGCAGGAGCGAGGGGGGGGGGGATTGTTTAGAGCGTGTTGAGAGACTGTGATCTGAACAATCTCCCATACGCCCTCCTCATGAGAAAAAGAAACCAGCGTCTTCATTCCTTTTGTGTCTATTATAATGTTGGGTAAGATAAATCCAACAGTATATATATATAGATATATATTTGTGTATATATAAATATAGATATATATGTGTATATATATATATTTATATATATATATATGTGTGTATATATATATATATGTATATGTATATATATATATATGTGTATACGTGTATATATATATATATATATATGTATATATATATATATGTATGTGTGTATATATATATATATATCCATCCATCCATCCATCCATTTTCTGAGCCGCTTCTCCTCACTAGGGTCGCGGGCGTGCTGGAGCCTATCCCAGCTATCATCGGGCAGGAGGCGGGGTACACCCTGAACTGGTTGCCAGCCAATCGCAGGGCACACAGGAACAAACAACCATTCGCACTCACAGTCATGCCTACGGGCAATTTAGAGTCTCCAATTCATGCATGTTTTTGGGATGTGGGAGGAAACCGGAGTGCCCGGAGAAAACCCACGCAGGCACGGGGAGAACATGCAAACTCCACACAGGTGGGGCCCGGGATTGAACCCGGGTCCTCAGAACTGTGAGGCTGACACTCTAACCAGTCGGCCACCGTGCCGCCTATATATATATATATATATATATATATATATATATATATATATATATATATATATATATATATATATATATATATATATATATATATATATATATATATATATATATATATATATATATATATATATATATATATATATATATATATATATATATATATATATATATATATATATATATATACACACACACACACACAAAAGAGAACAAAAGAGAAAGGCGAGGTTGACATGGCAAATGACTCCCCTTATTAGAACAGAATCTTTGCCACCCTTGCCAAAAGAGACCAAAAAATGTAGAGCTGGAAATGGAGTAACCATGTGCCACTATGTAGGGAGCCGTTGGGACATTTGCGGAGATGCCCTGGTGATATTCACAAATAAGAGACTGAGACCCTATGGTAAAACATTTTGGGCCGATTTAGACCTTACAGCAGGAGAAGAATACATCACGGAGAAGGAACTAGAATTGCAAAAAAGAGAATCGGACTCGAAAGCAGTTGTGATAACCAGTGGAGGAGATTCGTCCTACTATATGATAGTACATGTCCCTGGGGAGAAGTGGACGACAGAAGTAGACCAAACACAGTATTTGGGAGAAATGACCGAAGCGCTAGAAAGCGGCATTGACAGAGCTTTGGAAAGTGGAGCCGCTCGGATCGTAATAGAGGTGAACGGAATAAAGTCAGAAAAGATGTCATGGAAGTTGGCTGAAACAGCAGCGGTCGGGGTTTTTAAGCTGAGAGCATTGACCCCAGTAACTTTAGCCACAGGAGCTGAATTTGTGGTGGTAATATCACCGAGACAGAGAGGAGAAAGGGTAAATGTAGCAAAAGAGGAGCTGTTAACTCAGATGCTACAGATATCCCGAACTCAGCTGCAACTTCAACAAAACCCCAAAGCTAAGCCCAAAACACCGCCTCAGCCAGCTCCACAGACAGAGAGCTACCCCATACCGCCACCTAGAAGGAGGAAGGAAGGAGTAGAACAAGACTCAGGATCACCAAGAGCGAGAGCAGAAGTAGAAGACGAGGAAACAGCGGAACCAAATGAGCGGAGAAATGGAGGAAAAAGCCCTGTGAGAGGGGTAGTGACCTTCAATCCCACTACCTCTACTCCCAGATCGGTAAGCGACTCCTATCGAGCACTGCCTCCACCGACACCTTTACCTCTACCAAGGGGAAACCCGAGGAGATCAGCTGGCGAAGTAAGAGAACTAGTTGGACATACGATGGCACCCGAAGAAGGAAGTGGAAACGAGGGTAACCGAGAGGAAGAAGACTGGGTGTATGTACCTCTCAGGGTCGAACCTGAGGCCGAGGTGGGGGAAGAGGATTTGGAATCACTGACTTCAGACGCAGCTCCTAAGGACCCTGAGGACCGACCTCCTAAGGTAGTCACAAGACCAACAAATAAAGGGAAGAAAAACCCACAACCGGTATATAATATATACAAAGCCTCAGAGAGGCTTGCTAGAGACCTACAATTGGGATTTGTCCAGACTCAGGATGGGAGAAAGACTTTCGTACCAGAAGCGGGACAAAAAGAATATCCATATCCATTTGTTTGGCTAGAGAAAATGGATGAAGACATGACTTTGAATGTAAAACTCACCTATGGAGAAGCAGCAAACATTTTGCAAACTCCCACGTATCATACGTTAGTGGGACATATGGAATTCACCAAGAATTTCAGAGAAGGCTTCGTGACAGTAATGTATGATTTGTTACTCAGAAAACTTAAACAAGCGGTGTATCAAAGAGCACAAATGGAATTAAGAGCTGAAGAGGACTTGGAAATGGACGCCGGGGCAATGGCAGTCCCTGTCAACCCTGGAAGTCAGCCCTCTCAGTACGGAATACCTCTAGGAATGACAACGCTTGGACCTAACTCCATGTATCAGCCGAGCAACACGGAAAGTGACATGCAAGAATTTAGAGCTTTGAAAGAATTGGTACGGCAAAAAGCTCAGAAAGAATCAGCTAAAGATTATTTAATTGATATTTGGCCTATGGTCAAAGATGCTCCTGGAGGAGAAAATGCCAAGAAAATATGGCTACAATATATTATTGCCAATCCCATTGGACCCAATGAAACATCACAACAGGTCTATGAGAGATGGGTGGATGGTGAAGATGAAGACGAAGAGGCTCACATAGAAAGAGCTAGGGAACAACTCAAGCAAGGAGTCACGCTATTGAATGTATGGCATAAGACAAGACAAGTCATATCTCCAAGCAGATATGTTAAAGCGCTGCGAATGATTGTAAAAGCAATGGGAAATGAAACTACTTTTGTGAAGATGGCTCCCGATAGTACAACACAAAAAATCGAAGCTTCCATGAAGCAGTGGGATCGACTAACTAAATACTACGGCGAAAAGAGGAAAGCAGCACCGACTGACTACCGCTCTCGCGGGAATAACCAACAGTCAACCCAGAGAGCGACGCAATCTTCACAAAGCGCAACCGAAGGTCAGAAACCAAATTCCCAAGCAAGACAACAACAAACGGCGATAAAGACAGAATTTGGAGCATATATACCGAGAGAAGAATTTCTTAAAATGACACCAGAAGAAAGAAAGGCCCATCTTGAGGCTCGCAAGGCTGCCGCCTCAGGAGGGCCCAGAAAATAATGGAAACCGAGGCACGGGTCACCCTGGAAGGAGTCTATCGGGTTGGGGACGAACTCTACGCAAAATTGGAAGGGGTACCCTACTTGGTGGACACCGGGGCCGAGGTGTCAATGACTCGTAAAGCCTTGACAAAAATTGGACACCTAAAAGTAAAGGTCGCTGATGGTTCTATTACAGAAATGTCAGTCGGAATTTGGAAAGGAATTGTGTGGATTATAGGACCATACAACCTATTAACACTACGAGATTTGGAAGGGCTAAAAAGACCTAGAGATAAACGCCACACAGCCTTAAAACAATGGAAGAAGTTGAGATTAGCAACGGTGAGGGTTGGACCCACCAAGATAAGCCCGGAACATGAGTGGTATAAACCAGTAGATGTGCCAACAGTGAAAGCCCAACAAATTCAAGAAAGCAACTTGTCGCTAGAAGGGAAAATAAGGTTAAGTAAAATATTGGAGGAAGCCTCCGTGGCACATTTTAAAAATGATTGTGGAGACCTGGGAATGAAGTACTTGCACACCATAAGTGGAGGAGTGCACCCAGCAGTGAGACAATACCCCCATACCCGGGAGCCGTGGCTGAAATGGCGATGATAGTGAAAGAATTATCCGCGCTTGGAATAATTCGTGAAGAACTAAACCCAATAACAAACAGCCCCATTCAGGCTGTCAAAAAGCCTGAATCGGTAGGAGGAGGGTGGAGGCCAGTTATCAACTTTAAAGCTCTGAACCGCCGAACGGTGGCTAACCGAGCAAGCCTCATAAACCCCCAGGCGTCTTTAAAAACGTTGAGAGTGAAAAAATATAAAACATGCATCGACCTGGCAAATGGATTTTTCTCCTTGAGGATCGCTAAAGCCTCGCAAGGAAAGACGGCATTTACACATAAAGGGAAATCTTATGTCTGGCAGAAATTACCCCAGGGATACAAAAATTCCCCAAATGTGTTTTAATCAGCAGTATTGGACGTTTTGGAGGGACTGCCAGTCACAGTTTATATAGACGACGTATTCATCGCAAATGATACAGAAGAGTAACATTTGGATATCTTGCAAACCGTAATTCGGAGAGTGACAGCGGCGGGACTGAAACTCAATATAAAGAAATGCCAATTTGCTAAATTCCAAGTGGACTACTTGGGATTCCAAGTGTCAGACGATTTGGGACTTTCGGACGCTTATAGACAGACGATTGAACAAATCCTACCACCAACGTCCGAAAGAAAATTGCAGAGGATACTCGGACAATGTAACTATGTTCGGGATCATGTCCCTCATTATCAAAAATATGCAAAGCCCCTATATGCCCGTCTGAGGAAAAATCCTGAAGAAGGAAAGTCTAAAAGCTGGGATTGGGCAGCAAAGGATCAAGAAAACCTGGACGAGTTGAAGAAAGCAGTGAGCAACGCTGTAAAACTAGAACCAAGAAGTTTAGATACAAGATTGATCGCAAAAGTAGAGTGCGAAGAAGACTCAGCTATGGTGAGCGTTAGTAACGAGGGAGCTGGCTTGGTGACCTTATGGACTTACACCCTTAGCAACGTGGAAAAGAAGTTTCCCCAGGAAGAAAAAGAACTGGCAGTCTTAGCCAAGTATTGGGGGACGTTGAAGGATCTGGCCCAGGGACAGGGAATAAGAGTAATCACACAAAGTTCATCGCTATTTGCAAAAGGAAACCATCGAAAGCACTAAAGCGACCAATGTGAGATGAGGGAGATGGGAAGATATCCTACTGGATCCCGATATGGAAATAGGACCAAAAATCTCCTCGTCAAAGAAACAAGGAAAACCAGAAATAAAAGTAGAAAAACCATACGAATCGATTCTCTATACGGATGGATCAAAGAAAGGAGAAGACCAGTCTGCCCACTGGGGCTTCATCCTTAGACATGAGGGAGAAGAAAAGAGCCGTAATAGAGGTGTGACCCCGGGCAGTGCCCAAGCCGGGGAAGTCACAGCAATATTGGAAGGACTGTTAGAGGCTATAAGATTGCACGTGGGACGTGTAAAAATTGTAACGGACAGTCACTATTGTGCGCAAGCTCTTAAAGAAGACCTATCCATTTGGGAAGAAAATGGATATGAAGGAGCAAAGGGCAAATCAGTTGCCCATGCAGAATTATGGAAAAAGATAGCCGAGTTGAGGTTAAATATGAACATAAATGTTGTCCACCAGAGAGCCCACGTTAAGGACGGGGCTCATTGGAGAGGAAATGATGAAGTTGATAGATACGTCCAAGAGAGAAAGTTAGTTGTTGTAGGAGCAGACGGATGGAAAAAAAACCCAGGAGGGAAAGTGGTCCCAGACGAGTTTGTGAGTGAGGTTACTACGGCCGTACATGAAGCGCTGGGCCATGGAGGTGCCTTACCCACAAAGAGAGAGCTGGAAAGATTGGAGCTTTGGATCCCAGATAAGAAAATCCTAGCTGTGTTGCGGGATTGTGAGCAGTGTAACAGACACAACGCAGGACGCCGAGGACAGCGAGCTGAAGGATTGACTATCAAGAGCCATGGGCATCAGTCTGCATGGACGTAGCAGGCCCCATGGGAGTGAATGGCGCGAAAGGTGAGAAATACCTAATCGTGCTAGTGGATTCGATGTCGGGACATTTTGGATTAAAAGCAGTAAGGAAAGCTAATGCTAGAAGTGTGATCAAGACACTAGAAGAAGGATGCTTGTGGCTTGGAATACCAAAAGAGTTAAGAACTGACAATGGAACCCATTTCAAAAACGCTGCGGTGGACAGGTGGTGTCAAGGATGGGGAATAAGTAGAATTTATTCACCACCTTACACCAATGGTGTGGCTGAAAGGACCATTGGTCTAGCTAAAAATTGGCTAGGAAAAAATGCTAATGGGAAAGAATGGAGTGGAAAATTGGTGGAATTGGTCAAGGACTTGAATGGGAGGAGCAGGACTGGAAGGCCGTCCCCCTCAGAGGAATTGAATCAACGCCCCTTTGTCGCCCCTGACATTGGCAGAGTAAAAGAGGAGGCAAGCCTCCAGGGAAAGAAGTGCCCGGTACAAGTGGGACAGCGAGTGAGGGTCAAGTCACATGGCGCATCCGACGAGCAGGCAGTAAAAAAAAAAAACGAAAATCCTGACATCGTAGAAGAAGTGTTGGACAGAAACACAGTGCGCCTCAAGAAAAAAGGGATCCAAGGGGTAGAGCAGCTGAAACCAATACCAGTCGATTCGGCTAGAAGTCGAAATAGAAACAAGATATGAGTACTGAAACGGAAGAAGACGTTCCGCCTTTTGTCAAGTTGGCCATGATAAAAGGTGTTGTAGTCACACGGAGGACTACGAGTGGATTAATGGCTGGAAGAGCATTTAAACTTTTTGGAGAATGCTAAAAGGGGATATCTGTCCACCGGGATAGAGAGTCTGTGTTGGCACCAAGTGGACCAAGGCTGTGTCTCCTGCGGAAAGACCGAAGCACAAGATAACAGTGGGCATGGAACTAGCCAAGATTGGACAGCTGGTTCCCCGACCTTGGAGAAATTAGGCCCGGCCAAAGTACTTGACGCTTACGTATGCGCGAGTTGCAGAGTGGAAAAAATGCCCAGATTAAGATTCTATGCCCAATGGGATTGGAACCCTCAAAAAAAAGGAAAGACAGAGAACCTGTGAATGTTGGTGGGATGGAGAGATGTTACTATATTGTGACCACTGCTGGAGTAGGGTCCAGGATGGAACATTGGTGTTAGCCGGTCAAGCCGAAAGATGGCAGGTGACCAAGGCAGAGACGCATATAAGCGTGTTGCCTCCCATTTTGACTCACCCTACAAGGATGGAGGTAAGCAAGGAAAGACTAGATCCGGGACTTCCGAGTCTACTCAAAACAAATTGGCCGGACTGGGCAGGAAACGAACGCCCCGAAAAATTAATGGAACAATCAGTACCAGTAGCATCTAGGATGCAATTGGATCCCCAGTTTACCCCGGCTAATGGCACATCCTGGGAAGGGATAATAGGTAACATTGGGACCAATGAACGCATCCCAATAACCCCCTTGCCCAACGTTCAGCACGAGCGGAAAGTCGGAGGAAACGGCTTGTATACTTATCCAACGTTGTTAGACGAAAAGACCAAGATATTAGAATATAAAGAAAAAGTTGCTACAATACAGATGAGTCCCGTGGCACCTCACCTGATATTCTCAGCAAGGACAACAGTAAAACAAGTCAGGGTGATGGTGGCCATGATACCCTATGAAGGAATATACTCCGTAGGAATGAAGTTGTCTGTGAGAACAACTGAAAGAGAAAAGAGAAAAAATCAAGAAAATAGCCCTACAAGGGTCTCAAGTGGCTTGAGTGAAAATACAAAATTATTGCCACTAGCAGGAGCAGCAACGGAGGAATTAGAGGAATTAAACGAAGAAGAGGGAAAAAGTCAAGATAATAGCCCTACAAGGGTCTCAAGTGGCTTGAGTGAAAATACAAAATTATTGCCGCTAGCAGGAGCAGCAACGGAGGAATTAGAGGAATTAAACGAAGAAGAGGGAAATAGTCAAGATAATAGCCCTACAAGGGTCTCAAGTGGCTTGAGTGAAAATACAGGATTGTTGTCGCTGGCAGAGGCAGCAACAGAGGAATTGGAGAAATTGGAAGAAGAGATTGAAACTGCTTCAAACGGCTCAGGCGATAGTGATGAAGAAGTTTTTAGGTTAAAGAGACGCATCGACATTAGGAGGGGAAGTACCATGTGCCCTACCCTAACTGTACCGGAGAAGGGCACATACAGGCAGAAAGGAAATACCATTGGTCTCTGAGAGGATGTCCTAGCTATAATAAAAAATGGCCAAATGGATTATGGGAGCGCGAAATGGAAGGGATTAAGAAGAGAAGTGAGCGCAAAAGTGTACGATTTAAACAAGGACGAAGACTGGACGCCCGGAAGGGTCAGAAAGGGTAGGCGACGACGGCCTACAGGGAAAAAAGCTTCCCCAGAGAAAGAGGCACAGGAACCAAAGGAAAGCCGTCGCATACAAACGATTGATAGTGGTGACAAAGCAGTTAAGGGATGGCTCTCTCGTCTGTGGAATAGACCAGTCGAAGAGTCATCATCCTCTTCAAAGGAGGATTAAAACCTAAGAGGGAAAAATAAGTGCGCAATTTAGAAGCCCGAGGAGTTACTTTGGAGACACAAGAAAGGTTCTATATAAGAAGTATTGGAAAAGATATTGTTGGCGTTGCAAGAATTACAAGATTAAGGAGATATAAATTGACTAAAGACAATTGAATTATAAGGAACACCCCCTTAAGGGGGTGGAGCAAGTATGAGAGTAAATATATAGCGGGATTGAAGCAAGTGGACTGAGAATTGCACAGTTTCACCCCGCCTAGGAATGGATCAGCTGAATGCCCTGAGAGCTTGTACAACTAAATTGGAAGAGCAAGCTTCGAACGTAGCAGATGCGTTAAGACTCATAATAACAGCACTACAGGTAGTAGAAAAAGGACAAGAGGAGGTTACCGCTCTTGTGTTGCAACATCAAGGAGCATTTAAGGAACAGAAAACCCTTCTCAATCAATTGGAAGAATTCATACCCAGGACTACTGGAAGGCTGCTCGCTCTAACAGCCGAGGTGACTTACTTGTCCCATAAATTGGATGAAATAGAAGAAGGACAACAGGATTGTTAAAAGAATAATTGCCCGACTGGACTTCATGGATCTGACAGGTATTCAAGTTACTTGGACTTGCCCCAAACCAAGGGCTGAGGAGAAGATTGAATGCAAAGAACCTACTGACCAAAAAGAAAAGGAGCAGAGCGGAGAGATGGAGGGGGGGAACCTTCGGACAAATGACAACCCGCATTACGATACTCCTAACCCGCATTACGATACTCCTAACCCGCACTACGATACTCCTAAACCGCATTATGATACTCCACCGCCAAGGGCGTTGAAGGACACCTTGTCACAACATCAAGAGGTAGGACAAAAAGTTCATACATATCGCAACTTAGAACAGGCGATAGAACAAAAGGAAAATGAGTATGAGATACCAACGGGAGGGAGATCGGAGGAAACCCTGTATGAACAACCCGATCAAGACATAGAATGGGACCCATTCAGTCAAAATGAAATACCCTGTTATAACACACCACGGACGTTCTGGCTTAAAAATAAGAGGAGGATGAAGCGTATCGGGATCTTAGCGTGCGGCTGTATCATCATGTATGCCCTGTTGATGTTACTAACGAACCTTAACACACGGATTGAAATCATACAGCAAGACCCTTTGGACTTGGTTACTATCCGACACGGAACAACCAAGATAGTTAATCAATCTTGCTGGAAAATACGTCAAGTACAGACGGTGGGGGACTGGAAACAGAATAATAAATCTAACTCAAGCATAGGACAAGATACAACTGACGGTTGTAATAGGTATACCAAAAATAGTCTAGTCCCTTTGGAAATGCAGAAGGAAGGAAAGGACATAAAAACATGGCTGAAGAACTGCACCAAATACCCAGTGGTGTCCAAGAAGGTATGTTCCACACATGTTGTTAAACAGGCACAATGGACTAGAGAAAGCCCTACTATCAGGTTGACCGTGCTGTGCTTGGAACAGAGTGAGTCGAGACTGGTTAAGAAAAATTGGCTCCAAATAGGTCACGCTGAATCAATGTGGTATACAAATGAACACTGCACAGGCCTGCCTGACGGATCAGGAGGATATTGGATACCCAAGCCAGCCAATAAGGAAATCATTTCCATAGCGAGGCCCTTGAATCATACTTGTACCACTATGCGCCCGAGATGGGAACCATGCTGGAGCTGTTCAACATTCACCTGTGCAAACCAAACATCCATGAACAAAGATAGTCAAAAGCCCTTAACCGTTGAACCAATGACGGTGACAACGCCATCTTATAAAAACATTGCGGAGACTAGCGTGATAAGAAAGTCGCCAAGAAAGCGACGCTCCACGGAAGATACATTTAAAGAGTGTCAGCAAGAGTTGACAGAAGGAACCTATCGGTTACGCTCCTGTCTATGGAATACTGGGAAAAAATGTAACAGAAGCCAACATCAGAATCAGAATCAGAATCAGAATCATCTTTATTTGCCAAGTATGTCCAAAACACACAAGGAATTTGTCTCCGGTAGTTGGAGCCGCTCTAGTACAACAGACAGTCAATTTACAGAACACTTTGGAGACATAAAGACATTGACAAAAAACAACAACAAACAACAATTGTGCAAAAAGATGCAGAGTCCTCTAGCACTTAGAGCAGTTCGAATGGCTAATATCGCAATAGTCCGGGGCAATGACCATTGTGCAAAGGGCACTGAGACTTCAAGGAGTGTATGCGTTTTAAAGTGACGAGTAGTGCGATAATCTGGGACAATGGTTGTGCAAATGTTACAGATACTCCTCAATCAGTGTGCAAATGGAGCAGATGCTACTCTGGCATGAGTGGCCACTATATGCAAATAGTGCAGCACGGCGAGACAACTACAGTGAGTGCACAAGTAATACATAATTGGCCCCACAGAAATGTGACAACGAACTCAAGTCAAAAAATTGCCAGCTTGTTGTAATGGAATTATAAGTTAGCTGTTTAAGAAGTTGATTGCAAGAGGGAAGAAGCTGTTGGAATGTCTACTAGTTCTAGTTTGCAATGATCGGCAGCGCCTACCTGAGAGAAGGAGCTGGAAGAGCTGGTGACCGGGGTGGGGAGGGTCCGAGAGGATTTTGCACGCCCTTGTCTAAGTTCTGGCAGCGTGCAAGTCCTCAAGGTGGTGACAGTGGTGTCATCTGCAAACTTCAGGAGTTTGACAGTCGGGTTCGCTGAGGTTCGCTGAGGTGCAGTCGTTCGTGTAGAGAGAGAAGAGCAGCGGAGAGAGGACACAACCTTGGGGCGCCCCAGTGCTGATGCTGCGTGTGGATGAGGTGGCCTCCCCCAGCCTGACCTGCTGTGTCCTGCCCGTCAGAAAGCTGTAAATCCACTGGCAGATGGCAGGTGAGATGCTGAGCTGGAGAAGCTTGGATGAAAGGAGTTCAGGGATGATGGTGTTGAACGCTGAGCTGAAGTCCACAAACAGGATCCTCGCGTAGGTCCCTGCCCTGTCGAGGTGTTCTAGGATGAAGTGCAGTCCCATGTTGACTGCATCATCCGCAGACCTGTTCGCTTGGTAGGCAAACTGCAGGGGGTCCAGCAGGGGACCTGTGACACTCTTGAGGTGGTCCAGCACAAGACGTTCAAAGGACTTCATGACCACAGATGTCAAAGCGACAGGCCTGTAGTCATTCAGACCCGAGAATGCAGGTTTCTTGGGGACTGGGATGATGGTGGAGCGTTTGAAACAGGATGGAACTTCGCACATTTCCAGTGATCTGTTGAAGATCTGAGTGAAGACTGGCGCGAGCTGGTCTGTGCAAACTTTGAGGCAGGATGGGGACACGTGGTCCAGGCCTGCCGCTTTGTTAATCTTTTGTTGTTTGAAGATGTGTCTCACATCCTGTTCATGGATGGTTAACGCAGAGGTCAGAGGTGTGATTGTGGTCACGGGTGCGGTCGGGTTGGTGTGTGGTGTGAAACTGTCCTTTTCAAATCTGCAGTAGAAGGTATTCAAGTCGTTGGCTAGTGTGCTATTGTTCTCAGCTTGGGGGGATCGTCGCTTGTAATTAGTCAGCGATTGGAATGCATGCCAGACTGATTTAGAGTCGTTTGCGCTAAACTGTTTTTCCAACTTTGCTGTATAGATCCTCTTTGCAATGTTAATTTCTTTGGTCAGCTGGTTTCTAGCTCGATTATACAGGGCCCTGTCCCCGCTCTGATATGCGTCCTCCTTAGCTTGGCGAAGCTGCTTAAGTTTAGCAGTGAACCACGGCTTATTGTTGTTGAATGTGCAAAATGATTTTGTTGGTACACAGACCTCTTCACAGAAACTGATATAGGATGTGACAGTGTCCGTATATTCATCCAGGCTGCCAGCTGAATTTTCAAAGACACTCCAGTCTGTGCAGTCTAAGCAGCTTTGAAGTTCCATCTTGGCTTCATTTGTCCACTTTTTGACTGTTTTCACTGTAGGCTTCGCACATTTAAGTTCTTGCCTGTACGTCGGTATTAAGTGAATTAAGCAGTGATCAGACGAGCCCAAGGCTGCACGAGGTATAGCACGGTATGCGTTTTTTACCGTGGTGTAGCAGTGGTCTAAAGTATTATTTTCCCTGGTAGGACAGTCGATGTGCTGCTTGTATTTAGGGAGTTCGTGGTTGAGTTTAGCTTTGTGAGTCGGGGTGTTTTTTTTCAATTTCGTTGACTTGGTCGGCGAGCGTTAGCAATGCGGCGTTCATGTTAGCTTGAGGCGGAATATAGACGCCAGCGAGAATGAATGATGCGAACTCACGTGGCGAGTAGAATGGTTTACAGTTTAAGAATAGCGACTCCAAATGCGGGCTGCAGTGTGTGCTGAGCACTGTGACGTCCGTACACCATTTTTCGTTGATATAGAGGCATATCCCGCCGCCCTTTGTTTTCCCCGATGATTCCATGTCGCGGTCCGCTCGATGAATGTGGAAACCGGGAAGCATAATGCCGCCATCGGGTACAGCGTCGCAGAGCCAGGTCTCCGTGAAGCACATGGCCGTGGAACGTCCGAAGTCTTTACTGGTCTTTAACAGAAGATGAAGCTCCTCCATTTTGTTGGGTAGGGAGCGTACATTCGCGAGGTGGATCGACGGGAACGCCATGGCTATGTATTGTATTGTATTGACCAATGAGAGAATATAATGCCAGGCCCAGACCCTGGAAAATGACTTGTAATGCAAAGAAAAATAATTGTACGATACAACTTGCGAGACAACCGTGTGATAGTGTACCTAGATTTAAGGAGTACTGTAAGAACAAATATCTAGATAAAGATTACGCTAGTATAGAGGGAGCGGTATGGATTAAGAATAGTCAAAATCAGTGGATAAGACAGGAGGCAGTAAATAGACAATATTGCACGCAATGGGGAAAAAGATTACAGTCTACAAGAGACAATTAGCCAGGATTACGCCCAGAACTATATTCCATACAAACCTGACCCTGAGATACAGATTATTGAGGGACATGCGCTCCGGAAGAGCTTGTGTGAAGGGAAAGAAGTAACAGGTTTCGACTGGGTAGGATTTAATAGAATATATGGCAAAGGGAAATGCCATGAACCCTATGAACATTGGCTGTCATGCGGTCATGGGGACAGCCTACATGATTGTGTATGGTATGAAAGGGAAGGTTTTGGGAAAAAATATCAAAGAAGTCGGCGTAGCTGTCGTCACAACTGCAGTTCAAATTGTACAAGAAAGCCTAGATATAGGTACTTGGCTACTTTACCTTACCCAAGAAATTGGAGGGTGGCTTATATTGGGACTTGCAATAATACTTGTATCAAAAGAAGGCTACAGGGACGACCTATGCCTTGGCAGTTCAAAAAACTGGGGACGCCTCCAAAAGTAAACGTTGTTGACAAAGTCTACATGCAGGCGCACAAGAAATGGGCGGAGCCAAAGCGGAAGTGTCTGACGGCTAAGGGTGAAGAAACCAAGGAGGGGGCGCGTCCTGTGCGAGTATAAAGGCTGGTGCGCGGCGCTATTCCCCTCAGTTCCAACTTCGCGGTGTAAGAGTAAACTTCGAGCCATGGCGTGTTCTTCATTTAACAATGGTAATTATGATAGACCAGGCGCAATGCAAAATATGAGTAATGAACTTCAATATTGGATGATTTTAGCAATATGGATAATCTACTGTTGTACTGGCCAATGGCATTTTCACCAAGTTACTCGGCTCATTATTTGTGCCATATCTATAGTCAAAGTTTTGGTTTTGAGATTTGTGTACTGCACTTATACCTTAGGACTCGGCATGTTCATTGTGTTTATGCATGGCCGAATAATGATTGATTATAAAACTCCCAAAGGAATTATAGAGACAATTTTGTTAATAGGATGGATAGTCTTAGACGAAACCTCAATGAAAGCCTTTGAGATACTCTACGGAGCGGTGGTGTTGGAGGGTGTACTGGCAATAGCCATGGCCTTATACGTGATGAACCTGGTCATTAGTCTTCAGAAGAATAAAAGCAAGAGGATATGGATTTGGCGATTGGCTAAATTGATTGTATGGGGTATTATTTCCCTTCTTCTTTGGATGCGCTTAATTGACCAATTAGTTTTGATTGCATGGTTCTTCACGTATTCAGCCTTCTTCACCCTCCCACCTCGAGACTCTGCTGCTCGGCGAGTGACACCCCCCTCACTGCCACGCAGTTTGAGTATACGCTCTCTTGATAGGAATTTGAGTATACGCTCTCTTGATAGGAATAACACGGCTATTTACCGACCTCCGGGTCAGGTAACCCTTGTAAGGGTCCGGGCTGACGCCTAGGATCCCCTTCAGTGAATGAATTGTGTTGACTATGTGTATGTTAACAGAATATAATTACCCCGCGGTGTGTCCTTTGTGGGACTACTTCCCTTCGATCCGCATGGATCATGGGTGGTTCCTTCCTGGGACACTGCTGCTTCCCTTCACCAGTTAATTCAAAGAAAGAGGTCTGGCTTGTACCTGATGGACTCTACCTAAGTGATGAGGCGCGTGAACAAGGCTTCCTCACTGACGACTGGCTGTGGCTACCCTTTGCTGATCTGGCGACTACGGGTATTTTGACACATTCATTTTTAGGTGTACCTGCGGTACCCCTCGAAATTCTAACTGAGGACGGCGGTCTCCTGGGACGAGCCCATCCATTGCTTCGCATGGCTTGGCGCCTAACTGACGGAAGCCACCGGTTCACCTTCCATATGACAAGCGGCTCCTGCATAGCAGCCAGCCCCGTGACAGGGCCACGAGAGGAAAGGAGTGCTGCCACTACCGCTACTGCTGACCATCGTTCGGACCGGGTACATAGGCCTGAGGCCCCCAAGCCCAGTGCCGCCTGACGAACGCCGGCGTTAAGCATCAAATCAACAAGACAACTTCCGTCGCCGGTGGAGATGATAGAAGTGGATGAAGATGAAGATGAGGAGGAGGAGGAGCCCCTGAGCAATCAGTGGTCTCCTAGCTCCCCTCCACCCGTCCCACCGGAAACACCTGAATCACCCCCTCCTCGTCCGGCTACACCTGAGACACCTGCCGATATGTTGGAAATGCTGATGGATGTGGTGGTAAACCCCGACTTTCTTGATCCAGTGCCGCTTGTGGGAGTGGCGAGTGGCGTTCACAAATGGGCGAATATTGTCAACGCGTTCAGAGCTTCCATACGCCCTGGGCCCAGTTCATAATGGAGCTGGGTCTCAGCTCAAGGAGGGGGTGTCAAGTGGGCAGCCAAGCCACATAAAGCGATGGAACAAATATAGTAATTGGCTTATGTAGCTGGGTTCATATAATTGAGCTTAGCCCCAGCGGCAATTCCTAGTTTAACCACCAGAGGTCGCCAAACCAAATTTAGATCATGATTATGTGTCAGCCCTAGTTGCAATTCCTAGTTTAACCACCAGAGGTCGCCAAACCAAAAGTAGATTATGAGTCGCCAGTTCAAGCAAAGTCTTCTTAAAAGTCCTAATACTATTAAACCCCGTATCTTGGTAAACAAACACATACTGAAGTCAACCACTTATAACCATTGTTTGATTTTATATCCTTGAGATGATTGTAATGTTCTCTTTGATGTTATAACTTGGATGCACATTTGGAAATCATTGATAAAAAGTACATCAGGCCTAGTAAGGCTGTTA
>NC_084518.1:8902500-8907500 GCF_024500385.1 Phyllopteryx taeniolatus
CCGCAGGACTAATCGGGAAAAATGTCCTGACCGACTCTCCGTTTAAAGGGTCAAACTCCCCCCTTTTTCCTTTACCGACTCTAACGCCGTATGAGCAAGAAGATGAGGAGCTGTTAAGCCGGTGTAGAGATGAATTCGCCTAGGTGTGCTTACTGCCTTTAATTTTACAGAGCCAATCCGATCTGCCTTCACTTATCACCCCTTGATGAGTAACCACACCGAGTGAAGGGGTAATATAGTAAATGCTCTGTTTTTACAGCAGTTTCATCCCTTTATAAATCGATTGCATTTGTTAAAGACCTAGTAAATTTAACAGTCCTTGTTAGAACCGTACGGATTTGTTTTATTGTTAAGCCGATGTAATATAAATGAGTTAAGTTTTGGAATGGAGTTACTACCCGATATTATGGGTATCGTCGACGTTCAATCACTTATAAGAGGTTGAGTGTTAAAAATGAGATAACTTCTCATTATAAGAATGACAAAGATAGAATAGAATTAAAGCAAAGTTTTTATTTCAGTGATTACTTAAGGTTAAAATGATAATATGACAGAAAGGGTTTATAATATAAAAAATCAATAATAATAATAATAACAAAAATTAGAAAGAAATAGAAGAAATTAAAAATAATGTATCATAAAACAAGTATTGCCTTTTGAGTGAGCCTTAAGGAGTGATCAAGTCCTACAGAGCCGTGATGCCGAATTAATAATAAGATAATTTGGAATATAAGAAACCTGGACAGCTGACGAGCTCTCTTCCCCTTTTTCACGCAACACCAATAGCGGTTCTATTAGTTACCTTATTATAATAATATTGTAGTCTTACCCAATTTAAGGAGGAATATTCAAAAATGAGTCACTATCCAAGTAGCTTGATAAATCCCTCCGGCCAGCGTGTCCCTTAGTACTGCGAAAGAAAAGAGCGTGTGTCTCCCTGTCCTGGTCAGGATAGGAAGCCCCGCTCCTCCCTCGTATGAGGCTTTTAAAACCTTGGTTTTCTTAGAAACTCCCTTTTTCTAAAATATGACATCAGCGTTGTCCTGACCTGACCTCCTATTTTTACTCTCAGCGTGTCCTTATTTTGACCTGAGCGGGAAGCACCTTTTTTTCCCTCAAAATGGCGTCAGTGTTATCCTGACCTGACCTCTTATTTGCTCACTCAAATAGGCTTCTTTTTGGTAAATATATCCATTTCCAAGCATATTTCATATGTCTTGACTTCAACCAATACATTTCATCTCATCATGTTAAGTTCTAAGCAATTCATCATTACATTAGTATATTGTAAAATCCAAATAAATGTAACTTCCATGTGAATACAATACTCTCATGCATTCAACAGGTTCAATCATCCTTATGTGATATATCATGTGTTATTGTTGTCTGAGAGAGACAATTCCACACAGGTTACAGTTCATACACAAAAGCTGTTACAAAGCATTATTCCTTTAGTATATCAAAAGTAAACATAGTAAATAATAGCCTATCCAGGCCTGATGTACATTTTATCAATGATTCCTAATTGTACATCCAAGTTTATAACATCAAAGAGAACATCAAAATCATCTCAAGGATATAAAATCAAATAATGGTTATAAGTGGTTGACTTCCGTATGTGTTTGTTTACCATAATACAGGGTTCAATAGATTTAGGACTTTTAACTTCTTTGCTTGAACTGGCGACTCATAATTCTACCTTGGTTTGGCGACCTCTGGTGGTTAAACCAGACATTGCAACCTGGGGCTGACACCTAATCATGATCACAATTTGGTTTGGCGACCCTTGGTGGTTTAAACTAGAAATTGCAAACTGGGGCTAAGCTCAACCATATGATCCCAGCTACATAAGCCAATTACTATCTTTGTTCCATTCCATCCATGCTTCATGTGGCTTCGGCCGCCTACTTGACAATATATATATACACATACACATATATATATACATACACATATATATATATATTATGACATATATATATATATACATATATATATATATATACACATATATATATATATACATATACACAGATATTATATATATATATATATATATATATATATATATATATATATACATGTATATATACATATATATATACATACATATATATATATATATATATATATATATATATATATATATATATATATATATATATATATATATATAAACACACATATATATATATATATATAAATATATATATACATATACATATACATATAAATGCAGCCCTATGGGGGGCACAAGTCAGTGCAAACTGTAGGCCGGTCCCAAGCCCGGATAAATGCAGAGGGTTGCGTCAGGAA
Organism: Phyllopteryx taeniolatus; assembly: GCF_024500385.1. Classification (NCBI taxonomy): domain Eukaryota; kingdom Metazoa; phylum Chordata; class Actinopteri; order Syngnathiformes; family Syngnathidae; genus Phyllopteryx; species Phyllopteryx taeniolatus. The sequence goes on from NC_084518.1 coordinate 8,904,817, forward strand.
GGGCATCCGGCTTAAAACCTTGCCAAACAAATATGAGCGTTCATCCAAAGAATTCCATACCGGATCGGTCGTGGCCCGGGTTAACAACGTCCGCCACCGGCGCCGTCAACCTGCAGGGCGCTGTTGGAAATTCAGCTACTGTGGGTCGAAGTCGAAGTCGAAGTCGAAGTCAAAGAAGAAGAAGAAGAAGAAGAAGAGGTGGAAAGCGGGTTCTTCGGCAGAAAGAGAAGAGGAAAACACAGAGCCTAGAACTGAATGTGGGGACTTTGAATGTTGGGACTATGACAGGAAAATCTCGGGAGTTGGTTGACATGATGATTAGGAGAAAGGTTGATATATTGTGTGTCCAGGAGACCAGGTGGAAAGGCAGTAAGGCTAGAAGTTTAGGGGCAGGGTTTAAATTATTTTACCATGGTGTAGATGGGAAGAGAAATGGAGTCGGGGTTATTTTAAAAGAAGAGTTGGCTAAGAATGTCTTGGAGGTGAAAAGAGTATCAGATCGAGTGATGAGGCTGAAATTTGAAATTGAGGGTGTTATGTGTAATGTGATTAGTGGCTATGCCCCACAGGTAGGATGTGACCTAGAGGTGAAAGAGAAATTCTGGAAGGAGCTAGATGATGTAGTTCTGAGCATCCCAGACAGAGAGAGAGTCGTAATTGGTGCAGATTGTAATGGACATGTTGGTGAAGGTAATAAGGGTGATGAAGAAGTGATGGGTAAGTACGGTATCCAGGAAAGGAACTTGGAGGGACAGATGGTGGTAGACTTTGCAACAAGGATGCAAATGGCTGTAGTGAACACTTTTTTCCAGAAGAGGCACGAACATAGGGTGACCTACAAGAGCGGAGGTAGAAGCACACAGGTGGATTACATCTTGTGCAGACGATGTAATCTGAAGGAGGTTACCAACTGTAAGGTAGTGGTAGGGGAGAGTGTGGCTAGACAGCATAGGATGGTGGTGTGTAAGATGACTCTGGTGGTGGGGAGGAAAATTAGGAAGACAAAGGCAGAGAAGAGAACCATGTGGTGGAAGCTGAGACAGGACGAGTGTTGTGCAGCTTTTCGGGAAGAGGTGATACAGGCTCTCGGTGGACGGGAAGAGCTTCCAGAAGACTGGACCACTGCAGCCAAGGTGATCAGAGAAGCAGGCAGGAGAGTTCTTGGTGTATCTTCTGGCAGGAAAGGAGAGAAGGAGACTTGGTGGTGGAACCTCACAGTACAGGAAATCATACAAGGAAAACGGTTAGCTAAGAAGAAGTGGGACACTGAGAGGACCGAGGAGAGGCGAAAGGAATACATTGAGATGCGACACAGGGCAAAGGTAGAGGTGGCAAAGGCAAAACAAGAGGCATATGATGACATGTATGGCAGGTTGGACACTAAAGAAGGAGAAAAGGATCTATACAGGCTGACCAGACAGAGGGATAGAGATGGGAAGGATGTGCAGCAGGTTAGGGTGATTAAGGATAGAGATGGAAATATGTTGACTGGTGCCAGCAGTGTGCTAGGTAGATGGAAAGAATACTTCGAGGAGTTGATGAATGAGGAAAATGATAGAGAAGGGAGAGTAGAAGAGGCAAGTGTGGTGGACCAGGAAGTGGCAATGATTAGTAAGGGGGAAGTTAGAAAGGCATTAAAGAGAATGAAAAATGGAAAGGCAGTTGGTCCTGATGACATTCCTGTGGAGGTATGGAAGCATCTAGGAGAGGTGGCTGTGGAGTTTTTGACCAGCTTGTTCAATAGAATTCTAGTGCGTGAGAAGATGCCTGAGGAATAGAGGAAAAGTGTACTGGTGCCCATTTTTAAGAACAAAGGTGATGTGCAGAGCTGTGGCAACTATAGAGGAATAAAGTTGATGAGCCACACAATGAAGTTATGGGAAAGAGTAGTGGAGGCTAGACTCAGGACAGAAGTGAGTATTTGCGAGCAACAGTATGGTTTCATGCCTAGAAAGAGTACCACAGATGCATTATTTGCCTTGAGGATGTTGATGGAAAAGTACAGAGAAGGTCAGAAGGAGCTACATTGTGTCTTTGTAGATCTAGAGAAAGCCTATGACAGAGTACCCAGAGAGGAACTGTGGTACTGCATGCGGAAGTCTGGAGTGGCAGAGAAGTATGTTAGAATAATACAGGACATGTACGAGGGCAGCAGAACAGCGGTGAGGTGTGCTGTCGGTGTGACAGAAGAATTTAAGGTGGACGTGGGACTGCATCAGGGATCAGCCCTGAGCCCCTTCCTTTTTGCAGTGGTGATGGATAGGCTGACAGATGAGGTTAGACTGGAATCCCCGTGGACCATGATGTTTGCAGATGACATTGTGATCTGCAGTGAAAGCAGGGAGCAGATGGAGGAACAGTTAGAAAGATGGAGGCATGCACTGGAAAGAAGAGGAATGAAGATTAGCCGAAGTAAAACAGAATATATGTGCATGAATGAGAGGGGTGGTGGGGGAAGAATGAGGCTACAGGGAGAAGAGATGGCAAGGGGAGAGGACTTCAAATACTTGGGGTCAACCGTCCAGAGCAATGGTGAGTGTGGTCAGGAAGTGAAGAAACGGGTCCAAGCAGGTTGGAACGGGTGGAGGAAGGTGTCAGGTGTGTTATGTGACAGAAGAGTCTCTGCTAGGATGAAGGGCAAAGTTTATAAAACAGTGGTGAGGCCAGCCATGATGTATGGATTA
>NC_084518.1:8915000-8942500 GCF_024500385.1 Phyllopteryx taeniolatus
CTACCCGGTGAAGGGAAGCAGCAGTGTCCCAGGAAGGAATCACCCATGATCCATGCGGATCGAAGGGAAGTAGTCCCACAAAGGACACACCGCGGGGTAATTACATTCTGTAAACATACACATAGTCAACACAAAATCATCAAGGGGATCCTAGGCATCAAACCTGGTCCCTTACAAAGGTCACCAGACCCGAAGGTTGGTAAATAGCCGTGCTATTCCCATCCAGAGAGCGTGCCCTCAAACTGCGTGGCAGTGAGGGGGATGTCACTTGCCGAGCAGCAGAGCTTCGAGGTGGGAGGGTAAAGAAGGCTGAATACGTGAAGAACCAGGCAATTAAAACTAATTGGTCAATTAAGCGCATCCAAAGAAGAAGGGAAATAATACCCCAAATGGTTCCCCATACTATTAATTTAGCCAAGCGCCAAACCCATACCCTCTTACTTTTATTCTTTTGAAGACTAATGACTAGGTTCCTCACGTATAAGGCCATGGCTATTGCAAGTACACCCTCCAACACCACCACTCCATAAATTATCTCAAAGGCTTTCATCGAAGTTACGTCTAAGACTATCCAGCCTATCAACAAAAATGTCTCCACTATACCTTTGGGTGTTTTATAATCAATTATTATTCGGTCATGCATAAACACAACGAACATGCCGAGTCCCAAGGTATAAGTGCAAAACACAAATCTCAAAACCAAAACTTTAACTAAAGATATGGCACAAATAATGAGCCGAGTAACTTGGTGAAAATCCCATTGGCCGGTACAGCAATAGATTACCGATATCGCTAAAATCATCCAATATTGAAGTTCATTACTCACATTTTGCATTGCGCCTGGTCTATCATAAGTATCATTGTTAGATGAAGAACACGCCATGGCTCAAAGTTTACCCTTCCATCACGAAGTATGCACTGAGAGGAACGGAGCTGCGTGCCAGCTTTTATACTTGCACAGGCCCCGCCCCCTCCTTGGTTTCTTCATCCTTGGCCGTCAGACACTTCAGCTTTGGCTCCGCCCATTTCTTGTGCAGCTGCATGTAGACTTTTTCAACGACGTTTCCTTTTGGTGGCGTCCCCATCTTCTTGTACTGCCAAGGCATGGGTTGTCCTTGTAGTCCTCTTTTGATGAGCGCCACAGCTATTGCAGCCGCGAGTACTATCGTAAGTCCCAATATGAGCCACCATCCTATTTCCCTGGCAAGGTCGAGTAGCCAAGAACCTATATCTAGGCTCTCTTGCACAATCTCTATCGCAGTTGTGACGGCAGCTATGCCGACCTCTTTGATATTTCCTCCCAGAACTTTCCCGACTCTTCCATACCATACACACTCATGTAGGCTATCTCCATGGCCGCATGACAGCCAATGTTCATAGGGTTCATGGCATTTCCCTTGGCCATATATTCTATTATAGCCTATCCAGTCGAAACCTGTAATCTCTTTCCCTTCACACAAGCTCTTCCGGAACGCATGTCCCTCAAGAATCTGTATTTCAGGGTCAGGCTTGTATGGAATATAGTTCTGGGCGTTAACCTGGTTAATTCTCTTTTGTAGACCGTAATCCTTTTCCCATCGCTTGCAATATTGTCTGTTTCTAGCCTCCTGTCGTATCCACTGTTTTTGACTATCCTTAATCCATACCGCTCCCTCTATACTAGCGTAATCTTTATCTAGATATTTGTTCTCACACTGCTCCTTAAACCCTGGTACCCCATCACACGGTTGTCTCGCTAGTTGTATTGTACAATTAGTTTTTTGTGTATTACAAATCATTGTCCAGGGTCTGGGGTTGGCATAAGCATGAACTCCCCCACCACTTATTCTTGCATAATCAGGCCAAAGATCTTGTTCTTTAGAGTACACTGTTGCTAAATACTGGTACTTCACCCAAAACTTTTTGGATGTCTTTAAGCATGGAATCACGAACTGTCGTAACTCCTTCTGGTTAAAACCCCACCAAGTCTTAGTTTCGTCTCTCGCATGGTATTCTTGCCATGCTTGCAAAATTCCTTTGACCGTTTCGTTCTTTTTCAGGCTTGTACAATTGTAAATCCATCTGGTATTAAGTGCTCCTATAGTCTCTTCTCAAGGACATCGAGGTGAGGTGCCCCTCGTCCAGTCTCTTCCATGAAGCTGGTCAAATATTTTCAAAACCACACATTGATCCAGTTTGTGGAAATCTCCGTCGGGCACGGAGAGCAAATCCGTTGGTGTAGGAAGTCGTTGATAATACCAACGCGTTATTCGCGTTACTAATTTATACGATGATTCCTTCTTCTCAGAAATCCATCTTGATGAACGTACTGGTCTTATCCATGTCAAGGATTTATTTAGCCAGGGTTCGTAGTCCACTTCGGTTCCTTGGTGGTTTAGGATACCTACAGACTGGAAAAGCAGGTTCGCAAACTCAGGTGCAAAATTGTCATTCTGGAGATCTATTCCCCTATAGGACAATACATGGAAATGGCAGGGTTTGTTACATTTTTTACCAGTATTCCATAGACAGGGGTGTAAAGAAGGGTTTCCTTTCATCAACTTCTGCTGACACTCCTTAAATTTATCTTCCGTGGAGCGTCGCTTCCGAGAAAGCGCTTTTGGTGTTGTAATTTCCGATCTGTTTTTATAAGGTGGCGGTGTTACTGTCGGTTGTCCAAAGGTTAGGGATTTTCGACTGTCATTGCTCATGGATGGTTGGTTTGCACAGGTGAAAGTTAAGCAGCTCCAGCATGGTTCCCATCTCGGGCGCATAGTGGTACAAGTATGATTCAGGGGCGCCGCTTTGGAAATAATATCCTTGTTGTCTGCCTTGGGTATCCAATATCCTCCTGAGCCGTCAGGCAGGCCTGCACAGTGTTCATTGGGATACCACAGTGGTTCAGAGTGACCTATTTGGAGCCAATTCTTTCTAACCTTTCTCGACTCACTCTGTTCCAAGCACAGCACGGTTAACCAGATATTAGGGCTTCCACTACTCCATTTAGCCCGTTGAACAACATGTGGTGAACACACCTTCTTGGTCCCCGCCGGGTATTCGGTGCAGTTCTTCAGCCATGCTGTTATGTCCTTTCCTCCCTTCTGCATTTCCAAGGGCTCTGAACTATTCTTGGGAGAGTTATTACAACCATCAGTTATGTCTTGTCCTGTGCCTGAGTTAGATTTATCATTCTGTTTCCACTTCTCCACCGTCTGTACTTGACGTATTTTCCAGCATGTTTGATTCGTTATCTTGGTTGTTCCGTGTCGAATAGTAGTCAAGTCCAACGGGTCATTCCATACGAGTTCAACCCGAGTGTTGAGGTTCGTCATTAACATCAACAGGGCATACATGATGATGCAGCCGCACGCTAAGATCCCGATACGCTTCATCCTCCTCCTATATTTGAGCCAAAACGCACGTGGTGTGTTATAACGGGGTGTTTCATCTTGACTGAATGAGTCCCATCCTATATCTTGGTCGGGTTGTTTATACTGGGCTTCCTCCGATCCCCTTCCCGTTGATATCTCGTACGCATTTTCCTTTTGTTCCATCGCTCGTTCTAGGTTGCGGTATGTATAAACTTTTTGTCCTACCTCTTGATATTGTGACCAGGGGCCATTCAAAGTCCTCGGCTGTGGCGTATCATAATGCGGTTTAGGAGTATCGTAATGCGGGTTTAGAGTATCGTAATGCGGGGTGTCAGTTGTCTGAAGGTTCCACCCTTCCCTCTTTCCGCTTGGTTCTTTTTCCATTCGGTTAGTAGGCTCTTTGTAGTCAATTTTCTCCTCAGCCCTGGGTTCGGTCATGCTTGCTCTTGGTCGTGACTGCTGTTCCTTTTCTGGCAGTCCTTTCTTTTAATTCGTTCCAATTCTATTGTCTTATCATATACTCTCCGCCCTCGTGTTCAAGGTAGGTCCTAGTAACTTGAATATCTGTTAGGTTCGTGAAGTCCAGTCAGACAAAATATTCCTTTTAGCGATCCAGTCGTCCTTCTTCTATTTCAAGGCGGTCGTCTCGGCTGATAGAGTGAATAACTTTCCAGTAGTCCAGTAGTCCTCGTTATGAATTCTTCCAATTTGAGAAGAAAGGGTTTCTGGTCTATAATTGATTCTGCAATACAAGAGCCGTTATCTCCTCCTGTTCTTTTTGTACTACCTGTAGTGCTGTTAGTGTGAGCCTTAATGCATCTGCTACGTTCGACGCTTGTTCCTCCAATTTAGTCGTACGGGCTTTTAGGGCATTCAGCTGATCCATTCCTCTGTTCCTTCGTGAGACAGTGCAGTTCTCAGTCTTCTTGCGTCAATCCCACTATATATTCACTCGCACATTTGCTCCACCCCCTTAAGGGGGTGTTCCTTACAATCCAAGTATCCTGAATCAAACATATCTTCTTTATCCTGTATTCTCACAATGCTAACAATATATTTTCCAATATGTCTTATATAGAAGCCTTTTTGTGTTTCCAAGGTAACCACACTAGCTTCTGGGTCGCGCACTTAATCTTCCATCCTAGGTCCTAATTCTGTGTCGAAGAGGATGATGACTCTTCGCTTGGTCTATTCCACAGACGAGAGAGCCGTCCCTTGACTACTTTGTCACTACTGTCAATCGTATGTATGCGGTGGATTTCCTCTGGTTCTTGTGCCTCTTTCTCAGGGTCCCATTCCTCATCTTCTGAAGCATCCTTTCTTGCTTTCATTACTCGTCCTACTTCCTTCCATCTTGGGCTCCCATAACACTTTGGCCATTCTTGGTTATATCTAGGGCATCCTCTCAGAGACCAATGGTGCATCCTTTCTGACAGCACGTGCCCGTCACCGGTACAGTCAGGGTAGGGGCACTTTTTCTTCCCCTTCCTAATTTCGGGGCGATTCTTTAAACTATGAACTTCTTCATTGCTACTGCCTGAGCCGTTTGAAGCAGTTTCAATTTCCTCTCCCAATTTCTCTAATTCCTCTGTCGCTGCTTCTGCTAGCGACAATCATTTTGTATTTCTACTCAAGCCACTTGAGACCCTGCTAGGATTACTACTTTGACCTTTTTCCTCTCTTTTGACAGCTCTACTCTGACAACTTTATTCCTATGGAGTATATTCCTTCATAGGATATCAAGGCCATCCTAACTCTGACTTTGACCCAATGTTCTACTGCTGAGAACACAAGGTGAGGTGTCACGGGACTCATCTGTATTGTAGCCACCTTCTCTTTATACTCCATTCTCTTGGGCAATTCATCCAACATCGTTCGACAAGTATACAAGCCGTTCTCCTCCACTTCTCGCTCTTGGGTAAAGTGGTTACTGGGATGTGTTCATTGGCCAAAACGTGACCAATTATCATTTCCCATGACTTTTCTGTTCCCGATGTGTAAAGGGGATCCAATTGCATCATGGATGCTACTGGTACTGATTGTTCCATCAATTTTGCGGGGCGTCTACCGCTTCCCCACCCCGGCCAATTTGTGTTGAGTAGACTCGGAAGTCCTAAATCCAGTCCTTCTTTGCTTATCTCCATTTCTGTAGGGTGAGGCAACCAGCTTATTGGTGTCTCTGCCTTGGTTACTTGCCATCCCTCAGCTCGACCAGTTAACACCAATGTACCCTCCTGGACCCTACTCCAGCAGTGGTCACAATATAGTAGCGTTTGTCCATCCCACCGACATTCACAGATTCTCTGTCCTTCATTTTCTTGTGGGTTCAAATCCCATTGGGCATAGAATCTTAGTCTGGGCAAATATCTTACTCTGCAACTTCTGCATATGTAGGCGTCAAGTACTTTGGCTGGGCCTAAGTTCTCCAAGGTCGGGGAACCGGCTGTCCAATCCTGGCTAGTTCCGTGTCTTCTGTTAGCCTGTGATTCGGTATTTCCGCAGGAGACACAGCCTTGGTCCGTTTGGCTCCAACACAAACTCTCCACCATCTTGGACACAAACTCTCCACCATCTTTTAGCATTCTCCAAAAGTTGAAATGCTCTTCCAGCCATTACTCCACTCGTAGTCCTCCGTGTGACCACAACACCTTTCATCATGGCCAGCTTGATAAAAGGCGGAACGTCTCGATCCCTTTCAGTACTCATATCTGGTTTCTTCCTCGGCTTCTAGCCGAATCCACTGGTATTGGTTTAAGCTGCTCTACCCCTTGGATCCCTTTCTCCTTAAGGCGCACTGTGTTTCTGTCCAATACTTCTTCTACGATGTCAGGATTTTCGTATTTGGTTTTTACTGCCTGCTCGTCAGATACTCCATGTGACTTGACCCACACTCGCTGTCCCACTTGTAATGGGCATTTCTTTTTCTGGAGGCTTGCCTCCTCTTTTACTCGGCCAATGTCAGGGGCGACAAAGGGGCGTTGATTCAATTCCTCTGAGGGGGACGGCCTTCCAGTCCTGCTCCTCCCATTCAAGTCCTTGACCAATTCCACCAACTTTTCACTCCATTCTTTCCCATTAGCATTTTTTCCTAGCCAATTTTTAACGAGACCAATGGTCCTTTCAGCCACACCTTTGGCTTGGGGGGTGTAAAGCGGTAAATAAATCTATTTATTCCCCAATTTTGACACCACCTGTCCACCGCAGCGTTTTTGAAATGGGTTCCATTGTCAGTTCTTAATTCTTTCGGTATTCCTAGCCACATGCATCCTTCTTCTAATGTTTTGATCACACTTTTAGCATTGGCTTTTCACACTGCTTTCAATCCAAAATGTCCTGACATCGAATCCACTAACACGATTAGGTACTTCTCACCTCTCGCGCCATTCACTCCCATGGGGCCTGCTACGTCCATCCAGACCGATGCCCATGGCACAGTACTCTTGATAGTCAATCCTTCAGCTCGCTGTCCTCGGCGCCCTGCATTGTATCTATTACACTGCTCGCAGTCCCGCAACACAGCACGGATTTTCTTATCCGGGATCCAAAGTTCCAGTCTTTCCAGCTCCCTCTTTGTGGGTAAGGTACCTCCATGGCCTAGCGCTTCATGTACGGCCGTAGTAACCTCACTCACAAACTCGTCTGGGACCACTTTTCCTCCGGGGGTTTTGTCCCATCCGTCTGCTCCTACAACAACTAACTTTCTCTCTTGGACGTATTTATCAACTTCATCATTTCCTCTCCAATGAGCCCCTTCCTTAACGTGGGCTCTCTGGTGGACAACATTTATATTCATATTTAACCTCAACTCGGCTATCTTTTTCCATAATTCTGCATGGGCAATTGGTTTGCCCTTCGCTCCTTCATATCCATTTTCTTCCCAAATGGATAGGTCTTCTTTAAGAGCTTGTGCACAATAGTGACTGTCCGTTACAATTTTTACACGTCCCACATGCAGCCTTATAGCCTCCAACAGTCCTTCCAATATTGCTGTGACCTCCCCGGCTTGGGCACTGCCAGGGGTCACACCTCTATGACGGCTCTTTTCTTCTCCCTCATGTCTAAGGATGAAGCCCCAGTGGGCAGACTGGTCTTCTCCTTTTTTTCGATCCATCAGTATAGAGAATCCATTCGTATGGTTTTTCTACTTTTATCTCTGGTTTTACTCGTTTCTTTGACGAGGGGGTTATTGGTCCTATCTCCAAATCGGGGTCTAGTAGGATATCCTCCCATCTCCCCCATCTCACATTGGTTGCTTTAGTGCTTTCGATGGTATCTTTCCGCAAGAAGCGATGAACTTGGCTCTGTGTGATGACCTTTATTCCTTGTCCCTGGGCTAAATCCTTCAACGTCCCCCAGTACCTGGCTAGGACTGCCAGTTCCCTTTCCTCCCGGGGAAACTTCTTTTCCACGCTGCTCAGGGTATAAGTCCATAAGGTCACCAAGCCAGCTCCCTCGTTACTGACGCTCACCATAGCCGAGTCCTCGTCGCACTCCACTTTAGCGATCAATCTTATATCCAAACTCCTTGGTTCTAGTTGTACAGCGTTTCTTACTGCTTTCTTCAATTCTTCTATGTTCTCTTGGTCTTTTGCTGACCAATCCCAGCTTTTAGACTTTCCTTCTTCAGGATTTTTCCGCAGACGGGCATAAAGGGGCTTTGCATATTTTTGATAAAAGGGGACAGGGTCCCGAACATAGTTACATAGTCCGAGTATCCTCTGCAATTCCCTCTCGGACGTTGGGGGTAGGATTTGTTCAATCTTCTGTCGATAAGCGTCCGAAAGTCCCAAGTCTTCTGACACTTGGAACCCCAAGTAGTCTACTTGGAATCTAACAAATTGGCATTTCTTTAGATTGAGTTTCAGTCCTGCTGCTGTCACTCTTCGAATTACAGTTTGTAAGAGGTTCAAATGCTCTTCTTCTGTATCATTCGCGATGAATATATCGTCTATGTAAATCGTGACTGGCAGTCCCTCCAAAACGTCCATAACCGCTGATTGAAACACATTTGGGGAATTTTTGTATCCTTGGGGTAATCTCTGCCATACGTACGATTTCCCCTTATGTGTAAATGCCGTCTTTCCTTGCGATGCTTTGGCAATTCTCAAGGAGAAAAATCCATTAGCCAGGTCGATGCATGTTTTATATTTTTTCACTCTCAGCGTTTTTAAGGACGCCTGGGGGTTTATGAGGCTTGCTCGGTAAGCCACCGTTCGGCGGTTCAGAGCTTTAAAGTTGATAACTGGCGTCCATCCCCCTCCTACCGATTCAGGCTTTTTGACAGCCTGAATGGGGCTGTTTGTTATTGGGTTTGGTTCTTCACGAATTATTCCAAGCGCCAATAGTTCTTTCACTATCATTGCCATTTCAGCCACGGCTCCCGGGTTAAGAGGGTATTGTCTCACCGCCGGGTGCACTCCTCCACTTATGGTGTGCAGGTACTTCAGTCCTAGGTCTCCACAATAATTTTTAAAATGGGCCACGGAGGCTTCCTCCATTATTTCATTTAACTTCTTTTTCCCTTCTGGCGACAAGTTGCTTTCTTGAATTTGCTGTGCCTTTACTGCTGAAATATCCACTGGTTTATACCACTCGTATTCTGGGGTTATCTTGGTGGGTCCAACCCTCACTGTTGCTAATTTTAACTTCTTCCATTGTTTTAATGCTGTTTGGCGTTTTTTCCGAGGCTTATTCAGCCCTTCTAAATCTCGTAGTAGTGTCAATAGGTTGTATGGTCCCATAATCCACACAATTCCCTTCCAAATTCCGACTGGCATTTCTGTAATAGAACCATCAGCTACTTTCACTCTTGGGTGTCCAATTCTTCTCAAGGTTTCACGGGTCATTGACACCTCGGCCCCGGTGTCCACCAAATAGGGTACTCCTTCCAACTTTGCGTAGAGCTCATCCCCTATCCGATAGACTCCTTCCAGGGTGACTCGTGCCTCGGTTTTCATCATTTTCTGGGCCCTCCTGAGGCGGCAGCCTTGCGAGCCTCAAGATGGGCCTTCCTTTCTTCTGGTGTCATTTTAAGAAATTCTTCTCTCGGTATATATGCTCCAAATTCCTTCTTTTTCACCGTTTGTTGTTGTCCTGCTTGGGAAGTTGGTTTCTGACTTTCGGCTGTTCTTTGGGAAGACTGTGTCGCTCTCTGGGTTGACTGTTGATTATTCCCGCGAGAGCGGTAGTCAGTTGGTGCCGCTTTCCTCTTCTTGCTGTAGAACTTAGTCAGTCGATCCCATTGCTTAATGGAAGCTTCGATTTTTTGTGCTGTGCTGTCTGGTGACATCTTCACAAAAGTAGCTTCATTTCCCATTTCTTTTACAATCATTCGCAACGCTTTAACATATCTCCTCGGGGCTATGACTTGACTTGTTTTATGGCACACATTCAATAGCGTGACTCCTTGCTTGAGTTGTTCCCTAGCTCTTTCTATGTGAGCCTCTTCGTCTTCGTCTTCACCGTCCACCCATCTCTCATAGACCTGTTGTGATGTTTCATTGGGTCCAATGGGATTGGCAATAATATATTGTAGCCATATTTTCTTGGCATTTTCTCCTCCAGGAGCGTCTTTGACCATAGGCCATATCTCGATTAAATAATCTTTAGCTGATTCTTTCTGAGCTTTTTGCCGTACCAATTCCTTTAAAGCCCTAAATTCTTGCATGTCTCTCTCCGTGCTGTTCGGCTGATACATGGAGTTAGGTCCAACCGTTGTCATTCCTAGAGGTATTCCGTACTGAGAGTGCTGACTTCCAGAGTTGACAGGGGCCGCCATCGCCCCGGCGTCCATCTCTAAGTCCTCTTCAGCTCTTAATTCCATTTGTGCTCTTTGATTCACCGCTTGTTTAAGTTTTCTGAGCAAAATATCATACATTACTGTCACGAAGCCTTCTCTGAAATTCTTGGTGAATTCCATATGTCCCACCAACGTATGATATGTGGGAGTTTGCAGAATGTTTGCTGCTTCTCCATCGGTGACTCTTACATTCAAAGTCATGTCTTCATCCATTTTCTCTAGCCAAACAAATGGATATGGATATTCTTTTTGTCCCACTTCTGGTACGAAAGTCTTTCTCCCATCCTGAGTCTGGACAAATCCCAATTGTATATCTCTGGCGAGCCTCTCTGAGGTTTTGTATACGTTAAATACCGGTTGTGGGTTTTTCTTCCCTTTCTTTGTTGGTCTTGTGACTACCCTAGGAGGTCGGTCCTCAGGGTCCTTAGGAGCTGCTTCTGAAGTCAGTGATTCCAAATCTTCCTCCTTAACCTCGGCCTCAGGTTCGACCCTGAGAGGTACACACACCCAGTCTTCTTCCTCTCGGTTACCCTCGTTTCCACTTCCTTCTTCGGGTGGCATCGTATGTCCAACTAGTTCTCTTACTTCGCCAGGTGATCTCCTCGGGTTTCCCCTTGATACAGGTAAAGGTGTCGGTGGAGGCAGTGCTCGATAGGAGTCACTTACCGATCTGGGAGTGGAGGTAGCCTGACTAAAAGTCACTACCCCTCTTCCAGGGCTTTTTCCTCCATTTTTCAGCTCATTTGGTCCTGCTGGTACCTCGTCCTCTATTTCTACTCCAGCCTCTTGTGATCCTGAGTCCTGTTCTACTCCTTCCTCTCTCCTCCTAGGTAACGGTATGGGGTAGATTTCTGTCTGTTGGGCTAGCTGAGGCGGTGTTCTGGGTTTAGCTTTGGGGTTTTGTTGAAGTTGCAACTGAGTTCAGAATCAGAATCATCTTTATTTGCCAAGTATGTCGAAAACACACAAGGAATTTGTCTCCGGTAGTTGGAGCCGCTCTAGTACAACAGACAGTCAATTTACAGAACACTTTGGAGACATTAAGACATTGACAAAAAACAATTGTGCAAAAAGATGCAGAGTCCTCTAGCACTTAGAGCAGTTCGAATGACTAATATCGCAATGGTGCAATGACCATTGTGCAAAGGGCGCTGAGACTTCAAGGAGTGTATGCGGTTTAAAGTGACGAGTAGTGCGATAATCTGGGACAATGGTTGTGCAAATGTTACCGATACTCCTCAATCAGTGTGCAAATGGAGCAGATGCTACTCTGGCATGAGTGGCCAGTATATGCAAATAGTGCAGCATGGCGAGACAACTACAGCTAGTGCACGAGTAATACATAATTGGCCCCACAGAAATGTGACAACGAACTCAAGTCAAAAAATTGCCAGCTTGTTGTAATGGAATTATAGGTTAGCTGTTTCAGAAGTTGATTGCAAGAGAGAAGAAGCTGTTGGAATGTCTAGTAGTTCTAGTTTGCATTGATCGGTAGCGCCTACCTGAGGGAAGGAGCTGGAAGAGCTGGTGACCGGGGTGGGGAGGGTCCGAGAGGATTTTACACGCCCTTGTCTTAGTTCTGGCAGCGTGCAAGTCCTCAAGGGTGGGTAGGGGGGTACCAACAATCCTTTCAGCAGTTTTGATTGTCCGTTGCAGTCGGAGTTTGTCCTTTTTTGTAGCAGCACCAAACCAGACTGTGATGGAAGAACACAGGACTGATTCGATGACCGCTGTGTAGAACTATCTCAGCAGCTCCGGTGGCAGGCCGTGCTTTCTCAGAAGCCGCAGGAAGTACATCCTCTGCTGGGCCTTTTTGAAGACGGAGTTGATGTTGGTCGCCCACTTCAGGTCCTGGGAGATTGTAATTCCCAGGAACTTGAAGGTCTCGACGGTTGACACAAGGCATGTGGACAACGTGAGGGGCAGCTGTGGCGAAGGATGCCTCCTGAAGTCCACAATCATCTCTACAGTCTTGAGCGTGTTCAGCTCCAGGTTGTGTCGGCCGCACCACAGCTCCAGCCGCTCCGCTTCCTGTCGATATGCAGACTCGTCACCGTCCTTGATGAGGCCGATGACAGTGGTGTCATCTGCAAACTTCAGGAGTTTGACAGTCGGGTTCGCTGAGGTGCAGTTGTTCGTGTAGAGAGAGAAGAGCAGCGGAGAGAGGACACAACCTTGGGGCGCCCCAGTGCTGATACTGCGTGTGGATGAGGTGGCCTCCCCCATCCTGACCTGCTGTGTCCTGCCCGTCAGAAAGCTGTAAATCCACTGGCAGATGGCAGGTGAGACGCTGAACTGGAGAAGCTTGGATGAAAGGAGTTCAGGGATGATGGTGTTGAACGCTGAGCTGAAGTCCACGAACAGGATCCTCGCGTAGGTCCCTGCACTGTCGAGGTGTTCTAGGATGAAGTGCAGTCCCATGTTGACTGCATCATCCGCAGATCTGTTCGCTTGGTAGGAAAACTGCAGGGGGTCCAGCAGGGGACCTGTAACACTCTTGAGGTGGTCCAGCACGAGACGTTCAAAGGACTTCATGACCACAGATGTCAAAGCGACAGGCCTGTAGTCATTCAGACCCGAGATTGCAGGTTTCTTGGGGACTAGAATGATGGTGGAGCGTTTGAAACAGGATGGAACTTCGCACATTTCCAGAGATCTGTTGAAGATCTGAGTGAAGACTGGAGCGAGCTGGTCCGCGCAGACTTTGAGGCAGGATGGGGACACGTGATCCGGGCGTGCCGCTTTGTTAATCTTTTGTGTTTTGAAGATGCGTCTCACATCCTGTTCATGGATGGTTAACGCAGAGGTCAGAGGTGTGATTGTGGTCGCGGGTGCGGCCGGGTGGGTGTGTGGTGTGAAACTGTCCTTTTCAAATCTGCAGTAGAAGGTATTCAAGTCGTTGGCTAGTTTGCTATTGTTCTCAGCTTGGGGGGATCGTCGCTTGTAATTAGTCAGCGATTGGAATGCATGCCAGACTGATTTAGAGTCGTTTGCGCTAAACTTATTTTCCAACTTTGCTGTATAGATCCTCTTTGCAATGTTAATTTCTTTAGTCAGCTGGTTTCTAGCTCGATTATACAGGGCCCTGTCCCCGCTCTGATATGCGTCCTCCTTAGCTTGGCGAAGCTGCTTAAGTTTAGCAGTGAACCACGGCTTATTGTTGTTGAATGTGCGAAATGATTTTGTTGGTACACAGACCTCTTCACAGAAACTGATATAGGATGTGACAGTGTCCGTATATTCATCCAGGCTGCCAGCTGAATTTTCAAAGACACTCCAGTCTGTGCAGTCTAAACAGCTTTGAAGTTCCATCTTGGCTTCATTTGTCCACTTTTTGACTGCTTTCACTGTAGGCTTCGCACATTTAAGTTCTTGCCTGTACGTCGGTATTAAGTGAATTAAGCAGTGATCAGACGAGCCCAGGGCTGCACGAGGTATAACACGGTATGCGTTTTTTACCGTAGTGTAGCAGTGGTCTAAAGTATTATTTTCCCTGGTAGGACAGTCGATATGCTGCTTGTATTTAGGGAGTTCATGGTTGAGTTTAGCTTTGTTAATGTCCCCAAGAATAATGAGGGGTGAGTCGGGGTGTTTTTTTTCAATTTCGTTGACTTGATCGGCGAGCGTTAGCAATGCTGCGTTCGTGTTAGCTTGAGGCGTTATATAGACTCTAGCCAGTATGAATGATGCGAACTCACGTGGCGAGTAGAATGGTTTACAGTTTAAGAATAGCGACTCCAAATGCGGGCTGCAGTGTGTGCTGAGCACCGTGACGTCCGTACACCATTTTTCGTTGATATAGAGGCATATCCTGCCGCCCTTTGTTTTCCCCGATGATTCCATGTCGCGGTCCGCTCGATGAATGTTGAAGCCGGGTACAGCGTCGCAAAGCCAGGTCTCCGTGAAGCACATGGCCGCGGAACGTCCGAAGTCTTTCCTGGTCTTTAACAGAAGATGAAGCTCGTCCATTTTGTTGGGTAGGGAGCGTACATTCGCGAGGTGGATCGACGGGAACGCCAGTCTGTGTCCTCTCTTGCGGAGTTTCACCTGAATGCCGGCTCACTTCCCTCTGTGGCGCCGCTTCCGTCTCCATGCGCCGAAAACCGCGGACGCCGCTCCGGTGAGTAACACGGGGAAAAAACTGGGCGGATATTCGAAAGTTGGTGACAGAAAGTCCGGAGTAGACTCCTTGATGGTTAGCAGGTCTCCCCTTGTGTAAGTGAGTCGTGTAAGGTCTCCAAAGACGGACGAAAAACACAAAAACAAAGACAATCCAAGAGAGCGCGTTACCGAGGCGACCACACTGGTAGGCGACATTTTATCGGGATATTTGTAGCATCTGAGTTAATTGCTCCTCTTTTGCTACATTTACCCTTTCTCCTCTCTGTCTCGGTGATATTACCACCACAAATTCAGCTCCTGTGGCTAAAGTTACTGGGGTCAATGCTCTCATCTTAAAAGCCCCGACTGCTGCTGTTTCAGCCAACTTCCATGACATTTTTTCTGACTTTATTCCGTTCACCTCTGTTACGATTCGAGCGGCTCTACTTTCCAAAGCTCTGTCAATGCCGCTTTCTAGCGCTTCTGTCATTTCTTCCAAATACTGTGTTTGGTCTACTTCTGTCGTCCACTTCTCCCCAGGGACATGTACTATCACATAGTAGGACGAATCTCCCCCACTGGTTATCACAACTGCCTTCGAGTCCGATTCTCTTCTTTGCAATTCTAGTTCCTTCTCTGTTATGTATTCTTCTCCTGCTGTAAGGTCTAAATCGGCCCAAAATGTTTTACTATAGGGTCTCAGTTTCTTACTTGATAATATCACCAGGGCATCTCCGCAAATGTCCCAAGGGCTCCCTACATAGTGGCACATGGTTATTCCATTTCCAGCTCTACATTTTTTGGTTTCCTTTGGCAAGGGTGGCAAAGATTCTGTTCTAATAAGAGGAGTCATTTGCCATGTCAACCTTGCCTTTCTGTTTTGTTCCTCCTGGTCCTCTTCCGCTCGGGGAATAACTACCATGTCTAGTTCCACATCTGATGAGTCTTCCTCGCTCAAGGTGTTAAGACCTGGCGCTTTCTTCGTTTCCGCAAGCATCTTTATTCTCTGAATGTAACCTTGGTGTTCTTGATATCTGGACACTGCCCTTGCCCTTTCACTGTCCACCATTTTACATTTTATTTCTTTTTTATTCGCCAGCATTTTTACAATGGGGTCCAACCCAATGCTAGTGCTAACCAATTCAACTACATTGTATCTTTCCATCATCCTTATCCACCACTCCAACCATTGGGGAGCTTCTCTACGATTGTAGTCTTCTCCAGGGTGGTCTACTATTATTGTCATCACTCCAGTTCCTTCGGGCTTCTCTGCTTTAAACTGGCCTTGTCCCTTGACGGCTTTCTTCACCGTTGTCGGGAGTTCTAAGGGTTGTATGGATGGATTTTCCGTTTCTACCATCCTCCTTACTCCGGGCGGCCATTCTTCCAAGCCCCCGTTATATAGCACGAGTCTTATTGGTATTTCATGTTGTCCTAGAGGTCGGGTTTCCGATTCCGCCGCTGCCGCTCTTCCTTCTGAGGGGCCCGGGGGCTCGTCTTCTCCCGCATTCATAAACATTTCTTCTTAGCGTATTAACTTGGCCGTGGCCTGCTACTGTTTAGCGTATTAACTTGGCCGTAGCCCGCTTCTGTTTAGCGTATTAACTTGGCCGTAGCCCGCTTCTGTTGTAGGAGTGGAGCTGCCTATTTCAGATACCCCCCAGTAGCGCATAGGGTCATGGGCTCGTACTACAGCTCCTGGTTACTCAGCTCCGCTCTTATAGGGTCGCCTCTACACACTCAGAATAATTAGCCGTGAGCGTTTTACCTGGCCTCACTGACTAATATCCTTTATGAAACGATGGGATGGTTACTCACTGCTTTCAGGGACATACCCTGTTTATGTACGGTTTAGTTAAAATCCAGTCTCATTTGAAGAAAAGGAAAATTTAAAATTAATCCACCTTCGAAGAAAAACTAAAGTAGTCCTCTCTGGTAGAAAAATCAAAATCAGTCCACCTCCGAAGAAAAACGAAAGTAATTCTTGTTGGTAGAAAAATCAAAATCAGTCCACTTCCGAAGAAAAACTAAAGTAATCTTTTTTTGGTAAAAATATCAAAATTTGGCTAAAATGGCAAAAAGGAAGGGCAAGGGGAAAGGGGACCTCGGCAAAGGAATACCGAAGTCGACTAACTGAGTTAAAGTGTCTCCTATTATGGAAAAAGGGGGATAAATGTTAAGGGGTATGCCGCAGTAGGAAAATAGGGAATAAGGGAAATGAGTCAAAAATGGAAATCTAATGTAACCTACAAAAACGATGGGTATCCTCAACCACCACGGGAGGCCTAAATACCCTAAAACATAGTTTAGGCTCATAATCTAGTTCACCATTATGTAGCTCCCGAAGGACTAGTACAGACGCTAATAAGTGTCCTGGCTTTAGTCTCCTTTCCTTCTGTTAGTTGGTTGAATACAGTTTAACCCTCAGCCCTACTTTTCCTTAGCAGGCTGCTTATTCCGTCCCTCAACTCAGCCCCTCCCTCCCTTGAGCGCCTCGCAGCACGCTCTAACAAACTCGCTATGAGTAGCTTCACGGCCGACCAGAGCAGCAAGTCGCCGATCATGTCCATTCACTTTGAATGGCTTCTTACGCTCACTCTTGAGTGTAAGATTTTTGAGGGGGGCTGGTTGTCATTTCTTAGACACGAAACAGTGCTATCTCCTCCGCTACGAGTACACTCTAGACCCGTAGCTAAGAGTTCTTTTTCAAGATTCAATATTCTTCAAAGATACTACTTTCGTGCCCGCTCAAGGTCGTCTGACATGAAATTTTGTCAGCGAGTATCGCTTCCCAAGCTTTGTGCCCAATACTTTAGGAAGCGACCACTCGGGTTCTTTTTGGGCTATTATCGATCCCGATTTTCCGTAAAAATCGATTCTAGCCCCACGTTGGGCGCCACATGTCAGATTTCGCTTATCCGCAGGACTAATCGGGAGAAATGTCCTGACCGACTCTCCGTTTAAAGGGTCAAGCCTCCCCTTCTGTTTCCTTGCTGTCTCCAACGACGTACGCGCAAGAAGACAGGAGCTTTTAAGCCGGTGTCTAGATGAATTCGCCTTGGCGTGCTAACTGCCTTTAGTTTTACGGAGCCAATCCGATCTGCTCTCACTTATCACCCCTTGATGAGTAACCGTACCGAGTGAAAGAATAATAATGTGAGTACTCCGTTTTTACAGCAGCTTCATCCCTATAAATCGTTGCACTTGTTATTGACCTAGTAAATTTAACAATCCTTGTTAGGACCATACGGATTTGTTTTTGTATTAAGCTGAAGTGATATAGATGAGTTACTTTTTGGGATAGTGATACGACCTGGTGTTATTGGTATCGTCGACGTTCAATCACTTATAAGAGGTTGAGTGATAAAAATGAGACAACTCTCATTATAAGAATGACAAAGATAGAATAAAATTAAAGCAAGGTTTTTATTTCAGTGATTATTTAAGGTTAAAATGATAATATGACAGGAAGGGTTTGTAATATAAAATAAACAATAATAAGAATAACAAAAATGAAAAGAAGTAGAAGTAGTTTAAAAGTAATAAATCATAAACAAGTATTACCTTTTGAGTGAGCTTTAAGGAGTGATCAAGTCCTACGGAGCCATAATGCCAATTAATAATAAGATAATTTGGAATATAAGAATCCCTGGACAGCTGACTAGCTCTCTTCACTATCCACGCAATGTCAATGGCGGTTCTATTAGTTACCTTATTATAATAATCTTTTAGTCTTACCCAATTAAGGAGGATAATTCAAAAATGAAGTGCTTATCCAAGTAGCCTGATGAATTCCTCCTGCCAGCATGTCCCTTGTCATTGCGAGAGCAAAGAGCGTGTGTCTCCCTATCCATGAAAGGATAAGAGAGCCCCGTTTATCAGCGTGTGAGGCTTTTTTAACCTTGGTTTCAAACCTCCCCTTTCTCTAGAATAATCCTTTTGTTTACATATTCTGACACGTGCTCCTCGCTAGTACCTTTTATCACCACTTCAGAGTGTCCTGACTTGACCTGAGTGGGAAGCACCTGTTATCTCCACTTCAGAGTGTCCTGACGTGACCCGAGTGGAAGTATCTTTTCACTTTCACTTCAGCGTTATCCTAATAATCAAGATTATCTGCAGGATATAAAATTAAGCAAATGGTTATAAGTTGTTGACTTCAGTATGTATTTGTTTACTATGATTGGGATTTTGATAGTATTAGGATTTTAAGAAGACCAATGCTTGAACTGGCGACTCATACTCATGATCTAAATTTGGTTTGGCGACCTCTAGTGGTTGAACCAGGAATTGAAACTGCGGCTAAGCTCAATCACATGAACCCAGCTGCATAAGCCAATCACAACCTTTTGTTCCATCGCTTCATGTGGCTTGGCAGCCCACTTGACAATATATATATATATATGTGTATATATATATATATATATATATATATATATATATATAGACATGAAATGTGCTTGTAGTTGAATGTATTAACTGAGAACCTATTTGGGTGAGCAAATAAGAGGTCAAGTCAGGATAACGCTGAAGTGAAAGTGAAAGATACTTTCACTCAGGTCACGTCAGGACACTCTGAAATGGAAACAGGTGCTTCCCACTCAGGTCAAGCCAAGACACTCTGAAGTGGTACTAGCGAGGAGCGCGTGTCAGAATATGTAAACAAAAGGATTATTTTGGAAAAGGGAGTTTCTGAAAACCAAGGTTATAAAAGCCTCACAAGCTGATAAACGGGCCTCTCTTATCCTTTCAAGGGTAGGGAGAAAGATGCTCTTTTCTCTCGCAATGACAAGGGACATGCTGGCAGGAGGAATTCATCAGGCTTCTTGGATAGCACTTTATTTTTGAATTTTCCTCTTGAATTGGGTAAGACTAAAAGATTATTATAATAAGGTAACTAATAGAACCGCCATTGACATTGCGTGTATAGGGAAGAGAGCTAGTCAGCTGTCCAGGGATTCTTATATTCCAAATTATCTTATTATCAATTGGCATTAAAGCTCCGTAGGACTTGATCACTCCTTAAAGCTCACTCAAAAGGTAATACTTGTTTATGATTTATTACTTTTAAACTACTTCTACTTCTTTTCATTGTTGTTATTATTATTTTGTTTACTCTATATTACAAACCCTTACTGTCATATTATTATTTTAACCTTAAGTAATCACTGAAATAAATGCTTTAATTTTATTCTATCTTTTTTTTATTCTATTCTATCTTTTTTTATTCTATTCGGAGTACTCACATTATTATTCTTTCACTCGGTACGGTTACTCATCAAGGGGTGATAAGTGAGAGCAGATCGGATTGGCTCCGTAAAACTAAAGGCAGTTAGCACGCCTTGGCGAATTCATCTCGACACCGGCTTAAAAGCTCCCGTCTTCTTGCGCGTACGTCGTTGGAGACGGCAAGGAAACAGAAGGGGAGGCTTGACCCTTTAAATGGAGAGTCGGTCAGGACATTTCTCCCGATTAGTCCTACGGATAAGCGAAATCTGACATGTGGCGCCCAACGTGGGGCTAGAATCGATTTTTACGGAAAATTGGGATGGATAATAGCCCAAAAAGAACCCGAGTGGTCGCTTCCAAAAGTATTGGGCACAAATCTTGGGAAGCGATACTCGCTGACAAAATTTCATGTCAGACGACCTTGAGCGGGCACGAAAGTAATATCTTTGAAGAATATTAATTCTTGAAAAAGAACTCTTAGCTACGGGTCTAGAGTGTACTCGTAGCGAAGGAGATAGCACTGTTTCGTGTCTAAGAAACGACAACCAGCCCCCCTCAAAAATCTTACACTCTAGAGTGAGTGTAAGAAGCCATTCAAAGTGGATGGACATGATCGGCGACCTGCTGCTCTGGTCGGCCGTGAAGCTACTGATAGCGAGTTTGTTAGAGCGTGCTGCGAGGCACTCAAGGGAGGGAGGGGCTGAGTTGAGGGATGGAATAAGCAACCGGCTAAGGAAAAGCAGGGCTTATGGTTAAACTGTATTCAACCAACGAACAGAAGGAAAGGAGACTAAAACCAGGACACGTATTAGCGTCGGTACTAGTCTTTCGGAAGCTACATAATGGGGAACTAAATTATGAGCCTAAACTATGCTTTAGGGTATTTAGGCTTCCCGTGGTGGTTGCGGATACCCATCGTTTTTGTAGTTTACATGAGATTGCCATTCTTGACTCATTTCCCTTATTCCCTATTGTCCTACTGCGGCGTACCCCTTAACATTTATCGCCCTTTTTCCATAATACGAGACACTTTAACTCAGTTGGTCGACTTCGGTATTCCCTTGCCGAAGTCCCCTTTTCCCTTGCCCTTCCTTTTTGCCATGTTAGCAAAATTTTAATTTTTCTACCAACAAGAATTACTTTAGTTTTTCTTCGGAAGTGGACTGATTTTGATTTTTCTACCAACAAGAATTACTTTCGTTTTTCTTCTGAGGTGGACTGATTTTGATTTTTCTACCGAAAAAGACTAATTTAGTTTTTCGTCGAAGGTGGATTAAATTTAATTTTTCCTTTTCTTCAAATGAGACTGGATTTTAACTAAACTGTACATAAACAGGGTATGTCCCTGAACGCAGTGAGTAACCATCCCATCGTTTAGTAAAGGATGTTAGTCAGTGGGGCCAGGTAAAACGCTCACGGCTAATTATTCTGAGTGTGAAGAGGCGACGCTAAAAGAGCGGAGCTGAGTAACCAGGAGCTGTAGTACGAGCCCATGACCCTATGCGCTACTGGGGGGTATCGGAAATAGGCAGCTCCACTCCTACAACAGAAGCGGGCTACGGCCAAGTTAATATGCTAAACAGAAGCGGGCTACGGCCAAGTTAATACGCTAAACAGTAGCGGGCCACGGCCAAGTTAATACGCTAAGAAGAAATGTTTATGAATGCGGGAGAAGACGAGCCCCCGGGCCCCTCAGAAGGAAGAGCGGCAGCGGTGGAATCGGAGACCCGACCTCTAGGACAACATGAAATACCAATAAGACTCGTGCTATATAACGGGGGCTTGGAAGAATGGCCGCCCGGAGTAAGAAGGATGGTAGAAACGGAAAATCCATCCATACAACCCTTAGAACTCCCGACAACGGTGAAGAAAGCCGTCAAGGGACAAGGCCAGTTTAAAGCAGAGAAGCCCGAAGGAACTGGAGTGATGATAATAATAGTAGACCACCCTGGAGAAGACTACAATCGTAGAGAAGCTCCCCAATGGTTGGAGTGGTGGATAAGGACGATGGAAAGATACAATGTAGTTGAATTGGTTAGCACTAGTGTTGGGTTGGACCCCATAGTAAAAATGCTGGCGAATACAACAGAAATAAAATGTAAACTGGTGGACAGTGAAAGGGCAAGGGCAGTGTCCAGATATCATGAACACTAAGGTTACATTCAGAGAATAAAGATGCTTGCGGAAACGAAGAAAGCGCCAGGTCTTAACACCTTGAGCGAGGAAGACTCATCAGATGTGGAACTAGACATGGTAGTTATTCCCCGAGCGGAAGAGGACCAGGAGGAACAAAACAGAAAGGCAAGGTTGACATGGCAAATTACTCCTCTTATTAGAACAGAATCTTTGACGCCCTTGCCAAAGGAAACCAAAAAATGTTGAGCTGGAAATGGAGTAACCATGTGCCACTATGTAGGGAGCCCTTGGGACATTTGCGGAGATGCCCTGGTGATATTCACAAGTAAGAGACTGAGACCCTATAGTAAAACATTTTGGGCCTATTTAGACCTTACAGCAGGAGAAGAATACATAACAGAGAAGGAACTAGAATTGCAAAGAAGAGAATCGGACTTGAAAGCAGTTGTGATAACCAGTGGGGGAGATTTGCCCTACTATATGATTGTACATGTCCCTGGGGAGAAGTGGACGACAGAAGTAGACCAAACACAGTATTTGGAAGAAATGACAGAAGCGCGAGAAAGCGGCATTGACAGAGCTTTGGAAAGTGGAGCCGCTCGAATCATAATAGAGGTGAACGGAATAAAGTCAGAAAAAATGTCATGGAAGTTGGCTGAAACAGCAGCAGTCGGGGCTTTTAAGCTGAGAGCACTGGCCCCAGTAACTTTAGCCACAGGAGCTGAATTTGTGGTGGTAATATCACCGAGACAGAGAGGAGAAAGGGTAAATGTAGCAAAAGAGGAGCTATTAACTCAGATGCTACAAATATCCCGAACTCAGTTGCAACTTCAACAAAACCCCAAAGCTAAACCCAGAACACCGCCTCAGCCAGCCCAACAGACAGAGATCTACCCCATACCGTTACCTAGGAGAAGAGAGGAAGGAGTAGAACAGGACTCAGGATCACAAGGGGCTGGAGTGGAAATAGAGGACGAGGTACCAGCAGGACCAAATGAGCTGAAAAATGGAGGAAAAAGCCCTGGAAGAGGGGTAGTGACTTTCAGTCCGGCTACCTCCACTCCCAGAGCGGTAAGTGACTCCTATCGATCACTGCCTCCACTGACACCTTTACCTGTACCAAGGGGAAACCCGAGGAGATCACCTGGCGAAGTAAGAGAACTAGTTGGACATACGAGGGCACCCGAAGAAGGAAGTGGAAACGAGGGTAACCGAGAGGAAGACTGGGTGTGTGTACCTCTCAGGGTCGAACCTGAGGCAGAGGTAAGGGAAGAGGATTTGGAATCACTGACTTCAGACGCAGCTCCTAAGGATCATGAGGACCGACCTCCTAAGGTAGTCACAAGACCAACAAATAAAGGGAAGAAAAACCCACAACCGGTATTTAACGTATACAAAGCTTCAGAGAGGCTCGCCAGAGATATACAATTGGGATTTGTCCAGACTCAGGATGGGAGAAAGACTTTCGTACCAGAAGCGGGACAAAAAGACTATCCCTATCCATTTGTTTGGTTAGAGAAAATGGATGATGACATGACTTTGAACGTAAGAGTCACCTATGGAGAAGCAGCAAACATTTTGCAAACTCCCACGTATCATACCTTAGTGGGACATATGGAATTCACCAAGAATTTCAGAGAAGGCTTCTTGACAGTAATGTATGATATGTTGCTAAGAAAACTTAAACAAGCGGTATATCAAAGAGCACAAATGGAATTAAGAGCTGAAGAGGACTTAGAGATGGACGCCGGGGCGATGGCGGCCCCTGTCAACCCTGGAAGTCAGCCCTCTCAGAACGGAATACCTCTAGGAATGACAACGGTTGGACCTAACTCCATGTATCAGCCGAGCAACACCGAGAGAGACATGCAAGAATTTAGGGCTTTAAAGGAATTGGTACGGCAAAAAGCTCAGAAAGAATCAGCTAAAGATTATTTAATTGAGATATGGCCTATGGTCAAAGACGCTCCTGGAGGAGAAAATGCCAAGAAAATATGGCTACAATATATTATTGCCAATCCCATTGGACCCAACGAAACATCACAACAGGTCTATGAGAGATGGGTGGACGGTGAAGACGAAGACGAAGAGGCTCACATAGAAAGAGCTAGGGAACAACTCAAGCAAGGAGTCACGCTATTGAATGTATGGCATAAAACAAGACAAGTCATAGCTCCAAGCAGATATGTTAAAGCGCTGCGAATGATTGTAAAAGAAATGGGAAACCAAGCTACTTTTGTGAAGATGGCACCAGACAGCACAGCACAAAAAATCGAAGCTTCCATTAAGCAATGGGATCGACTGACTAAATTCTACAGCGAGAAGAGGAAAGCAGCACCCACTGACTACCGCTCACGCGGGAATAATCAACAGTCAACCCAGAGAGCGACACAGTCTTCCCAAAGAACAGCCGAAAGTCAGAAACCAACTTCCCAAGCAGGACAACAACAAACGGCGAAAAAGAAGGAATTTGGAGCATATATACCGAGAGAAGAATTTCTTAAAATGACACCAGAAGAAAGGAAGGCCCATCTTGAGGCTCGCAAAGCTTGCCGCCACAGGAGGGCCCAGAAAATGATGAAAACCGAGGCACGGGTCACCCAGGAAGGAGTCTATCGGATAGGGGACGAGCTCTACGCGAAGTTGGAAGGAGTACCCTATTTGGTGGACACAGGGGCCGAGGTGTCAATGACCCGTGAAACCTTGAGAAAAATTGGACACCTCAGAGTAAAAGTAGCTGATGGTTCTATTACAGAAATGCCAGTCGGAATTTGGAAAGGAATTGTGTGGATTATGGGACCATACAACCTATTGACACTACGAGATTTAGAAGGGCTGAATAAGCCTAGGAAAAAACGCCAAACAGCATTAAAACAGTGAAAGAAGTTAAAATTAGCAACAGTGAGGGTTGGACCCATCAAGATAGTCCCAGAATACGAGTGGTATAAACCATTGGATATTTCAGCAGTAAAGGTTCAACAAATTCAAGAAAGCAACTTGTCGCCAGAAGGGAAAAATAAGTTAAATGAAATAATGGAAGAAGCCTCCGTAGCCCATTTTAAAAATGATTGCGGAGACCTAGGACCGAAGTACCTGCACACCATAAGTGGAGGAGTGCACCCGGCGGTGAGACAATACCCTCTTAACCCAGGGGCCGTGGCTGAAATGAGAATGATAGTGAAAGAATTGTCAGCGCTTGGAATAATTCGGGAAGAACCAAATCCAATAACAAACAGCCCCATTCAGGCTGTCAAAAAGCCTGAATCGGTAGGAGGGGGATGGAGGCCAGTTCTCAACTTTAAAGCTCTGAACCGCCGAACGGTGGTTAATCGAGCAAGCCTCATAAACCCCCAGGCGTCTTTGAAAACGCTGAGAGTGAAAAAATATAAAACATGTATCGACCTGGCTAATGGATTTTTCTCCTTGAGGATTGCCAAAGCATCGCAAGGAAAAACGGCATTCACACATAAAGGGAAATCGTACGTCTGGCAGAGATTACCCCAAGGATACAAAAATTCCCCAAATGTGTTTCAATAAGCGGTTATGGACGTTTTGGAAGGACTGCCAGTCACGATTTATATCGACGATATATTCATCGCGAATGATACAGAAGAAGAGCATTTGAACCACTTACAAACTGTAGTTCAAAGAGTGACAGCAGCAGGACTGAAACTCAATCTAAAGAAATGCCAATTTGCTAGATTCCAAGTAGACTACTTGGAATCTAGGGAAGACTGACTATCAAGAGCACTGTGCCATGGGCATCAGTCTGCATGGATGTAGCAGGCCCCATGGGAGTGAATGGCACGGAAGGTGAGAAATACCTAATCGTGATTGTGGATTCGATTTCAGGACATTTTGGATTAAAAGCAGGACGCAGAGCTAATGCTAAAAGTGTGATCAAGACACTGGAAGAAGGATGCATGTGGCTAGGAATACCAAAAGAGTTAAGAACAGACAATGGAACTCATTTCAAAACGCTGCGGTGGACAGGTGGTGTCAAAATTGGGGTATAAATAGAATTTATTCACCACCTTACACCCCCCAAGCCAATGGTGTAGCTGAAAGGACCATTGGTTTGGCTAAAAATTGGCTAAGAAAAAATCCTAATGGAAAAGAATGGAGTGAAAGGTTGGTGGAATTAGTCAAGGACTTGAATGGGAGGAGCAGGACTGGAAGACCGTCCCCCTCAGAGGAATTGAATCAACGCCCCTTTGTCGCCCCTGACATTGGCCGAGTAAAAGAGGAGGCAAGTCTCCAGAAAGCGAAGTGCCCGATACAAGTGGGACAGCGAGTGTGGGTCAAGTCACATGGCGTATCCGACAAGCAAGCAGTAAAAACCAAATATGAAAATCCTGACATCGTAGAAGAAGTGTTGGACAGAAACACAGTGCGCCTCAAGGGGAGAGGGATCCAAGGGGTAGAGCAGCTGAAACCAATACCAGTTGATTCAGCTTGAAGCCGAAATAGAAACAAGATATGAGTATTGAAACGGAAGAAGACGTTCCGCCTTTCATCAAGCTGGCCATGGTGAAAGGTGTTGTGGTCACACGGAGGACTACGAGTGGAGTAAAGGCTGGAAGAGCATTTAAACTTTTGGAAAATGCTAAAAGAGGATATCTGTCCAAGGGGATGGAGAGTTTGTGTTGGCACCAAGTGAACCAAGGCTGTGTCTCCTGCGGGAAAACCGGATCACAGGATAACAGAAGGCATGGAACTAGCCAGGATTGGACAGCCGGTTCCCCAACCTTGGAGAACTTAGGCCCAGCCAAAGTACTTGACGCCTACATATGCGCAAGTTGCAGAGTGAGAAATTTGCCCAGATTAAGATTATATACCCAATGGGATTGGAACCCACAAGAAAATGAAGGACAGAGAAACTGTGAATGTTGGTGGGATGGAGCAATGCTACTATATTGTGACCACTGCGGGAGTAGGGTCCAGGATGGAACAATGGTGTTAGCCGGTCAAGCCGATGGATGGCAGGTGAACAAGGCAGAGACACCAATAAGCCGGTTACCTCCCATTTTGACTCACCCTACAAGGATGGAGATAAGCAAAGAAAGACTAGATTTGGGACTTCCGAGTCTACTCAACACAAATTGGCCGGAGTGGGCAGGAAACGAACGCCCCGCAAAATTAATGGAACAATCAGTACCAGTAGCATCTAAGATGCAATTGGATCCCCGGTACACCTCGGGGACTGGCACATCCTGGGAGGGGATAATAGGTAAAATTTTAGCCAATGAACGCATCCCAATAACCACCTTACCCAACGCTCCGCACGAGCGAGAAGTGGGAGAAAACGCCTTGTCTACTTATCAAACTTTGTTGGACGGAACGACCAAGAAGATAGAGTATAAAGAGTAAGTTTCTACCATACAGATGAGTCCCGTGGCACCTCACCTGGTGTTCTCAGCAAAGACAACGGTAAAACATTGGGTCGAAGTCAGGGTTATGGTGGCCCTCATACCCTATGAAGGAATATACTCCCTAGGAATGAAGTTGTCATTGAGAACAACTGTCAGAAGAGAGGGAAAAGGTCAAAGTAATAGCCCTACAAGGGTCTCAAGGGGCTTGAGTAGAAATACAAAATTGTTGTCGCTAGCAGAAGCAGCAACAGAGGAATTAGAAAAATTGGGAGAGGAGATTGAAACTACTTCAAACGGCTCAGGCAGTAGCGATGAAGAAGTTCATAAGTTAAAGAAACGCACCGACATTAGGAAGGGAAGTAACATGTGCCCCTATCCTAACTGTACCGGTGACGGGCACGTGCTGTCAGATAGGATGTACCATTGGTCTCTGAGAGGATGTCCTAGATATAATAAACAATGGCCAAAGGGTTATGGGAGCTCGAAATGGAAGGAAATAAGACGAGTAGTGAG
>NC_084518.1:9280000-9281511 GCF_024500385.1 Phyllopteryx taeniolatus
CAAAGGCAAAACAAGAGGCATATGATGACATGTATGGCAGGTTGGACACTAAAGAAGGAGAAAAGGATCTATACAGGCTGGCCAGACAGAGGGATAGAGATGGGAAGGATGTGCAGCAGGTTAGGGTGATTAAGGATAGAGATGGAAATATGTTGACTGGTGCCAGCAGTGTGCTAGGTAGATGGAAAGAATACTTCGAGGAGTTGATGAATGAGGAAAATGATAGAGAAGGGAGAGTAGAAGAGGCAAGTGTGGTGGACCAGGAAGTGGCAATGATTAGTAAGGGGGAAGTTAGAAAGGCATTAAAGAGAATGAAAAATGGAAAGGCAGTTGGTCCTGATGACATTCCTGTGGAGGTATGGAAGCATCTAGGAGAGGTGGCTGTGGAGTTTTTGACCAGCTTGTTCAATAGAATTCTAGTGCGTGAGAAGATGCCTGAGGAATGGAGGAAAAGTGTACTGGTGCCCATTTTTAAGAACAAAGGTGATGTGCAGAGCTGTGGCAACTATAGAGGAATAAAGTTGATGAGCTACACAATGAAGTTATGGGAAAGAGTAGTGGAGGCTAGACTCAGGACAGAAGTGAGTATTTGCGAGCAACAGTATGGTTTCATGCCTAGAAAGAGTACCACAGATGCATTATTTGCCTTGAGGATGTTGATGGAAAAGTACAGAGAAGGTCAGAAGGAGCTACATTGTGTCTTTGTAGATCTAGAGAAAGCCTATGACAGAGTACCCAGAGAGGAACTGTGGTACTGCATGCGGAAGTCTGGAGTGGCAGAGAAGTATGTTAGAATAATACAGGACATGTACGAGGGCAGCAGAACAGCGGTGAGGTGTGCTGTCGGTGTGACAGAAGAATTTAAGGTGGACGTGGGACTGCATCAGGGATCAGCCCTGAGCCCCTTCCTTTTTGCAGTGGTGATGGATAGGCTGACAGATGAGGTTAGACTGGAATCCCCGTGGACCATGATGTTTGCAGATGACATTGTGATCTGCAGTGAAAGCAGGGAGCAGCTGGAGGAACAGTTAGAAAGATGGAGGCATGCACTGGAAAGAAGAGGAATGAAGATTAGCCGAAGTAAAACAGAATATATGTGCATGAATGAGAGGGGTGGTGGGGGAAAAATGAGGCTACAGGGAGAAGAGATGGCAAGGGTAGAGGACTTTAAATACTTGGGGTCAACCGTCCAGAGCAATGGTGAGTGTGGTCAGGAAGTGAAGAAACGGGTCCAAGCAGGTTGGAACGGGTGGAGGAAGGTGTCAGGTGTGTTATGTGACAGAAGAGTCTCTGCTAGGATGAAGGGCAAAGTTTATAAAACAGTGGTGAGACCAGCCATGATGTACGGATTAGAGACAGTGGCACTGAAGAGAAAACAGGAAGCAGAGCTGGAGGTGGCGGAAATGAAGATGTTGAGGTTCGCTCTCGGAGTGACCAGGTTGGATAAAATTAGAAATGAGCTCATCAGAGGGACAGCCAAGGTTCGATGTTTTGGTGACAAAGTTAGAGAG